>NC_134489.1:92443815-92698815 GCF_040206685.1 Ascaphus truei
GAACTGAGAATCATATACAAAGATGAAAGTGAGTGCTTAAATATACTATTAATTAAATAGAATGCAGTAAGTATGATACATTGATTCATTTTATCAGTATACATTTGTATAAACATCAAAGATACAATAATTCTGGAGTAACTTAGTATTTAGAAACAACACAAAAAGATGCAGAATTTAATTATTTTGTTAGAGTTGGTTTTAAAGAATTCTAAGGGGGCTATTCACCAAAATGTTCGTTTTGCAAAAAAAGACGAAAAAATCAGCTCCAATTTTATTAAAACAATCCAACTGCTGCAATTTGTTTCTTTTATAATTCTTGTGGTTTTCATATACACCAGTTGTGCATCAGAGATTCTTTGGAAAATACAGTATTTCCATGAGTTAAATAGTATTTGTAGAACAAAAATACTTTCATGAACTATTGCTAGCAATCACTGTTAAACAACTCAATTGATTCTGATGACGATTGGCCAAAGGCAGGAAAAGACTTAAGTGACATGTGAAAAAGTTCACACACAATAGTTTTTCTTTAGGGTCTTTATCTGTACCTTAGTAAAAGCTATAGCCAAATGGGAATAGGTGACCTTTCTTCAACTGTGATCATCTTGATTGATCTTATTTAAACAATTAGTCATTTTTTTTCAAGCCACTTTTGAAATAGACTGACCGCATCCTAGCAGGCAAGATTTAAACAGTCAACAGTTAACAATAGCATCAAAAAGGGAAACTTGATGGGGTTTACTGTCACTTTAAAGCACTGGGCTTTGCATTGTTAAAATCTGTCAGATATTTTGAAATGTCCCTCTCACTATGGTGCCACACCCCCTGCGTGTCCTTATAATAAAATTGGTTTTACTCCTGATTAAATCATTTTCTCCCTTCCCACTACCATACTTTTCATAATGGACCTGTGTGCTATACAGCTGGTGTTCTTCCCATGGTACCAATTCTTACTTTATCTTTTAAGCACTTTGCTGTTAGGAACTCATGCAGAGGGCTTATGTTTTGTTAAGAGCTTCATTCTTACAGAAATAGCTTAACACATGTTCTAAAAATGTTGTACAATTTATTGCTGGAAACACATTTAGAAAATGTAAAAGTAGCTGTGTCATAACAATTTAAGTTGAATTACACATAAAACAATGACTACTGTTATGGGTTTATGTTTATTCAGTAAGACATTTGTTAAGGTATGTCAACATTCATTCAGCTACCTTGTAATTTATCTCCATTGTTGAATGTACTTTTGTATTCAAACCACCATCACCAAGTCGCACAATGATGATAGCTATCATAACATCATTTTCAGTGATCTAATAAGTGACCTACAAAGCCTTTTAAGGTGATCTACAGAAAATGTACAACCACTCATGAATTGATAGACATGCATGCAAATGTACAAGCCTGAGGAATCCATAATGTTAAATGGTCTTGTTTTGTTTCCCACTTCTTTTTGAAGGTTATTCTGATAAGTGGAAGAACACCAGCAGTTGATAGTCATATTGTAGAAACAGAATTTGATGGCAGATAAGAACCACTTGGCCCATCCAACTTCCCATCTGCTGTAAAACCTCAGTCCCTTCGTGATCATTAGCCTTCTTCACATTCACCCTAAGCATGCCCCCTTCCAAGCATGACCTCTTGTTCTTGCACTTTTCTCTGAAATCTGCTTCCCTCCTTTAATTTTTCAAACCATTTATGAGTTTAAAGTTGCCACTCTCCCTTCTCTGCTCTAACCTCTACATATTAAGGCCCTTTAGTCTTTCCTGATACATTTTTGCTATAGACCATGCACTATTCTAGTAGCTAGTCTATGCATAGTGTTCAATTTATGTATTTTCTTCCAGATATATCGTATGATGCATGGTCTTCGGAACTGAACATAACATAGGTGAGGTCTTACCAATGATCTAAAGAATGGCATCAATACCTCTCCCCTTCTGCTGCTAATATGTCTCCCTATATGTTAAACTTATGTATTCTCCTTGTATCATATTCCTGTAGAAACCAGACTCCAATGTTATATGCCTGTGCAGGTACCATCATAGATGCTTATATACTGCCACAACAACTTGTAGTTAGAATTGAGGACTCATAGTTATGCCTCTTCAGTATTTCTTAACCCCCTGAGTGCTGTAATTATACATCACTACATATATGAGGCAATAACACATAAGCTATGGGACTGCAATAATGCAATGACTTAACATGTGATGCCTTACATGGGCAACACCCTCCACCTGCTTCAATTAAACAATTAGGGCTATAAATGAGGAGTCGGGCAGACACAAGGAATACTCTTTGATAAAGTTCCGTCGGGAACGAAACGCGTCAGAGGACAGTCAACATGTAATTTTAATGGCGTACCAGCCACAATAAAGCCTTTTTCTACGTTTTTGCACATGCCCTAGCCAGAGTGTCTTTTTTGCAGTGCTCGTATCCCCCCCCCCCTTTTTTTCATTTATGAGTTTAAAGTTGCCACTCTCCCTTCTCTGCTCTAACCTCTACATATTAAGGCCCTTTAGTCTTTCCTGATACATTTTTGCTATAGACCATGCACTATTCTAGTAGCTAGTCTATGCATAGTGTTCAATTTATGTATTTTCTTCCAGATATATCGTATGATGCATGGTCTTCGGAACTGAACATAACATAGGTGAGGTCTTACCAATGATCTAAAGAATGGCATCAATACCTCTCCCCTTCTGCTGCTAATATGTCTCCCTATATGACTTAACATCCTGATAGCTTTCCCCATTGCTTTGTCACATTGTCTACTTTTAAAACTTTCAAAAATAATGATTCCCTTTTGTCTATAGTGCCAATAATCTTGCATTCTGCCTTCGGATGTTTGTGACACAAATGCATTATTTTGACCATTTTGGACACTTTTTAGTAAGGTAGTACAATCAGAGCAGGATGTAATTTCTCTCCAGAAAGATTTGGATAGACTGAAAACTTGGGCAGGTAAATTGCAGATGAGGTTTAATACAGATAAATGTAAGGTTATGCATTTGGGAAACAAGAATAAACAGACAATGTACAAATTAAATGGGGATTACTTAGGAGAATCCTTGATGGAGAAGGATTTACGAGTGTTTGTAGACAGCAGGCTTAGAATAGTGCCCAAAATTGCAAAGGCAAACAAGATCTTATCTTGCATTAAACAGGGAATGGATGGAAGCGAAGTAAACATAATTATGCCATCAATAAAGTGTTAGTAAGACCACACCTTGAATATGGAGTACAGTTTTGGGCACCACTCAATAAAAAAGACATTAACTAGAACTAGAAAAAGTGCAGAGAAGAGCCACCAAATTAACAAAAGGGGATTAAAAATCAGATTTATGAGGAGAGGCTAGCTAAATTAGATTTGTTTACATTAGAAAAGAGGCGTCAGAGGAGATCTGATAACTTCATATAAATATATTCGGGACAATACAAGAAGCTTTCGAAGGAACCATTCATCCCAAGGGCAGTACAAATGAGACAGAGGCATTCCTTAAGGTTGGAGGAAAGGAGATTTCACTGGCAACAAAGGAAAGGGATCTTTAAAGTAAGGGAGGATAAAATTTGGAATTCATTACCCATGGAGATTGTGATGGCAGATACAATAGATATCTTCAAAAAAAGTTTGGCCATCTTTTAGAAAGGAAAGGTATACAGGGATATACCAAATAAGTAGAGTAGGAAGGATATTGATCCAGGGAGTAATCTGATTTCCAATATTTGGAGTCAGGAAGGAATTTATTTTTCCCCTCCGGAGATATCATTAGATGATATTTCACTGGGGTTTGTGGTTTACCTTCCTCTGGATCAATATACTGTAAGTACAAATATAGCATAAAGTATCTGTCGTCTAAATTTAGCATACTGAAGGTTCAACTTGATGGACATATGTCTTTTTTCAATCTCATCTACTACGTAACAATTTAAGTGTCGTTTCCTCTACCGCCAAAGGGCTCTGGTCGCTCACCTCCCTTGGTTCACCCACGTAGAAGCTAGAAAGGGATTCCTGTTAGCACCAATCTATAAGATTACCAATCACCCAAATTTTAAAAATCCGCTAAAAATTGTAGTTGATGAAACAAAAAGAGGGGATGTGTATCACAACAAAAGAAAATAAAGACACAACTCATTACATTTAATTTAATATCATATTTGTATTGGACATATATAGTATAAAACAGACATAGCAGAATTCATCTTTGCCACACAATATACTGTACATAATAAAAAAATTACAAATAACTTTAAGAATATAAAAAGCAAAAAAAACCTTCATACTTATATAAGAAGTGGTTAAATTATACTAGGCTGACACCAGAGCAAAAGAGACATAACATTTCTTGCTCAAAATGGACCTTTGTCAAAAGTAAAAAATAAAAATAAATAAATAAAAAGAATAAATATAGCATACTACTTACTGTTCGCTCCACTATGTGGAATGTCAATGTGCACATTTCTCATGTTGTATTTTTCAATAGTAGTCTCCACAGTCTTGACCATTCCTCTAATCTAACTAAATCATGAATCATTTTGTTTTCCGCCCTGGAGTGTCAACACTTGCAGATCATTGTGTTACCTGGAAAAAGGTATACTTTCACTTCCAGACAATTTGTAATGTCACTAATAAAGATATTAAGGAACATCAGTCCCGGTACAGATCCCTGAGCTATTCTCAATTCCTAGCCAAGGACTAATGTTTCCATTCATTTCTTGTCTACTGACAGGCTTACTGGCCTGTAGTTACCTGCCTCTTCCCTACTTCCATTTTTGTGAAGTTTGACTACGCTTGCTCTTCTCCAGTTATCTTGTACAATACCGGTTAATAGTGACTGGTTAAATAGTTCTGTTAATGGCATTGCCTGCACCAAAAGGCTCTTTTAATATCCTTGAATGTATCCCGTACGGCAACATTGACTTGTCCACTTTCAGTTTTGAAGGCAAATGGAATTATGTCCACCACGTTTCCATTTATATTTTTGTTCCCTAAATGTCGACCCTCTTATTCAGCTTCACCGGCTGAGCAAAAATTATTATTAAGGTGATCTGCTTTTCATTTATCTCCCACAACATGACTGTCCTCTTTGGGTTTTAGGTCTGTGTAGCGCACTTTCCCCCACCCCCTGGGAGATGTGTGGCTATGGTGTGTGTGGTGCAGTGCAATATCTTTGGCTCACAGGAAACTTGAGCCTCCGCTGCTGGGAACCGTGTCCTCACACTCCCTGGGTTTACTCCCAAGTACTAAGGTGCCACTGGGCTCCCAACACACTTATATCCACAGAGTCACTCACTCTCCCATGTGTGTGTGACAGCACTGCCCCACTAGTCCGTGTATGGTTGGTGCACTTGGTGAGATGAGTTTCCTGCTGGGGTGCGTCCACACCTGGGCAGGCAGTGATGAATATGGGATCCATGGATCTGACACGATAACCCGCGAAGCCTCCACCTTTAAGTTGGGTGGGTCTGGCATGGATTGTACCACCATGAACAATGTCTCTTAGATTAGATTAGATGGGTGATCTGGTCCCAGATTAATTAAAGCCAGCGCAGCCGCGTCCTGGCTAGATTCTTATCACTATAGAAGCTAATGGAGCAGTGTCCCTGTCTAAGGGTCTGTCCCTGTAGCAGCAAAAATCTAGTTGGTCTCAGGGCCTACCTTGGGCCTAAGGGGGTTAAGCTAGGCCTATTCCAGGGAAGCACAGCTCCCTGGACACTGCCTCTCAGCTTCAGCTCCCTCCGTAGACTGGCGTGCTCCCAATGTGTGAAAATGTATCTATCCCTGATGCATTGAGTCCTTGCAGCCCTTTTGGCCTAGCTGCAGCACCTTGGGATTCTGGGGGCTGTAGTTCCATGCAGACCTCTATGGGTAATGGCTGCCCTGCACCTCAGCTTCTGCGCATATGTGAAGCTCCCTAATGGCCGCCGCGCATGCGAGCCATTCTGCAAATGCATTCGCAATCCGCGATGGTGGCACCTGCTAGCTGGGTGCGCCGTGAAGCCTCCGGAGCACCGGAGCGCTCCCTGCTTCCTGCCCCCACCTTCCTGCCTAACCGCCAAGGCCTCCGCTGACTCCGATGGCGCCCGCAGACTCCTGAAAAAGACGTCATTACGTCGAAACGCGTAGAGTCGGGCTTTCGCAGCCATCTTGGAGAAGGAAAGAAGCAGGGGAATCTTTGCTGTGTGCGGTTCCGGCGAGCTTTGACGTCACGTTCCGGAAGTGACGTTCGCGGTAGCTGTTCAGAGGAAGACCGAACAGAAAGAGACACGCATAAGCAAAGACCCTCGTGTACACATGCTGTTATTCCTTCGATTGCCGTAAGCCTCCATTTGTCTTTTACACTAGATTAAATTGTTATCTTTTATCTACACTATGGTTGTTTTCTGCTTTCTCGGAGATTGCTGACATATATACTACATCACCAGACTGGGCTGCACTACAGGTCTCACCTGGCACATATGCTCATTTTCCTGCTGCGTTTGTGAGTAGGAATTTGGAAGCTTTTCATTTATTATTCACTACACTGGTTTTACAATATCACACTATCCATTGTTTTTTCTTTTTTGGGCACCTGGCGACGACGCTCCCCTGGAACTTCATCTACATTGGCTGTAGTTCCATGCAGACCTCTATGGGTAATGGCTGCCCTGCACCTCAGCTTCTGCGCATACGTGAAGCTCCCTAATGGCCGCCGCGCATGCAAGCCATTCTGCAAATACGTTCGCAATCCGCGATGGTGGCACCTGCTAGCTGGGTGCGCCCTGAAGCCTCCGGAGCACCGGAGCGCTCCCTGCTTCCTGCCCCCACCTTCCTGCCTAACTGCCAAGGCCTCCGCTGACTCCGATGGCGCCCGCAGTCCCTCCGACCGCCTGGGGGTAAGGAAAAGGCAACGGGGAGCCCAGAGGGAGACCCATGCTATACTGTCCCCCTGGTAAAACCCCAACGTCCCCGCTAAGGACAGCGTAACATAACATATCAATAACAACAAAGTTATATAATAAAAATGCTTAATAAACACAACTTAACACATACTGACTATACATAAGTTAAAGGGATCGGGGGACACGCGCCTCTCAGCTGGTCCCCATCACCCAGGCTCCAAGTGCGGCCGCTTGTCCCAGACCCCCTCCCCGTCGGCTCCTTACCTCCTCCGGTCGGACGCCATGCCGCTCCTCCACGGCAAACGCCGCATCCTCCCACACGCGGCCGGGGCATGCGCACGGGAACCTTACAGGGTGCGCGTGCACCCGATCCTCTTTGCCATCATCCCACACCGCTGGCTCCGCCTCCCATCAGCTACAGGCTGTTTCCAACACTCACCTGGATTACTCCCACTCTGGGCACCTGAACCTATCCCTGGGCTTGCTCAGACAGGCCTCAGCTCCACCTCTTGCTCTCATTGGTCCTCCTGCATTAATAACCCCAGTCTGCCCTCTCCTTCCTCGCTCTGCATAGTTCTTCTGTGGCTTCGCTTGTTCGGTCGTCTATGCCTGGCTCTCTTCTGTATACAGCTCCAGTTCCTGTCCCTGCCCCTGTTGGATACCCTTGGATTTGATCTTGGCTCTCGTTGACTTTGTGTACCTCGCTACTCCCTGGACTCGGCTTTGGACCTTACTACGCTGCTCTCCTTCCCCTGCCCTACAGCTCTTGGATCTCTACCCACGGACTTTTGGCACCCCGGACACAGCAAGTATCAAGTTAACCCTTTCTCACCAGGCCCGGCAACGCATTATACCACACTCCAGGCATGCCCTCACTGCTGTGGGTGTGTGTTATACCCTTACCCACCTCAGTATTGGGGACTGGCCAGGTCTGCGGGCATTCAGGCATTACATTATGCAGAGCTAAACAAATGCAGACCCCCCTGAGGTGGGCCAAGGTGTATCTATGGATCACTGGCAATTTTTAAGTGATCAAGTCACGGCCGTGGCACAGCAGCTTTCTAACCTCCCCCTGCGGGACTCACCAGCTGCACCGTCTCCTCCTGCCCCAGTACCTTTGGGCCTCTCGGAGCCACGTATTCCACCTCCCAACCGGTATGCCGGAGACCGCCTTACTTGCCGGGGATTCTTGAACCAATGTGATGTCCAGTTCGAGATGTCCCCATCTCGGTTTCCCATAGATCACTCTAAGGTGGCTTATGTCTACGCCCTGCTGACGGGAGACACTCTCGGTTGGGCTTCACCTCTCTGGGAGCACAGAGCTGAGATAACACAAGACTACCCCAGATTTCGGCAAGAGTTCCAGCAGGTCTTTGACACGCCAGTGCGTAGGGAAACTGCCGCTTCTTCCTTGTTTCATCTCTCCCAGGGTCACAGGTCGGCTGCAAGATATGCGGTGGAGTTCCGCACCATCGCTGTGGAGACTCGGTGGAATGATGAAGCCCTTTCCGCGGCATATTGGCAGGGATTGACCGAATCCCTCAAGGACGACCTGGCAGCTCACGCTCGTCCTTCATCTCTAGAGGACCTTATTGCCCTCAGCATCCGGATGGACCAGCGCATTCAAGAGAGACGCCAGGAGCGCCAGCGTCCCTGTTTTATGCTGCCCTCATCTGCTTTTCCTAGGTCTCCTCCCTTGGCTCTTCCTGCATTGGACGCTCCTGAACCGATGCAGATTGGTAGCCAGCAGCTCCGGACCACTGAGAGAACACAACGCCGAAATGAGGGTCTCTGCTTCTACTGTGGGTCCCCGGAACATCAACTACATCACTGTCGCCTGCGACCGGGAAACGAGAATGTCCTGTAAAGGTTGAGGGGCTTTTACTGGGTACCATCTCTCCTTGCCCCTCTCCTCCAAAAGAGCTACCGAAGAGAATTCTTCTGCCCATAACTCTCGAGGGTCCCAATGTCCGGGTAGCAGTGGAAGCCTTCATCGACTCCGGGTCCGGTGGCAACTTCTTGGATCAGGACTCTGCTTGCAACAATCAAATTCCGTTAGTCAAGAAGAAGTCACATCTGTCTTGAGGCTATTGATGGTCGACCGCTCCAACCAGCATTTATAATATTGGAATCTGTTCCTCTCACCCTGATCACCGCGGATGGTCATACGGAGGTCATCATCTTCGATGTCTTCCACTCACCCACTGTCCAGGTCATTTTGGGATTGCCGTGGCTCCAGCTTGACAACCCGCGTGTCGATTGGACAGACAAATTACCGATCCAGTGGGGTCCTACGTTGAAGGAGGCGGTCATTCCTCCCATTACCGTGCTCGCTGGTCTCGATGCTTCTTCACCTCGTCTCTCTACCCTACCTGAGGTATACTGTGATTTTTTGGATGTCTTCAACAAGACTCAGGCGGAAGTCTTACCACCTCGTCGTTCGTACGACTGCCCTATCGAATTAATTTCTGGAGCCACACTCCCTAAATCTAAGTCGTATCCCCTCTCCGTGCCTGAGACTGAGGCTATAGCGGCTGACATCCAGGAGAATCTCAAGAGAGGTTTTATTCGGAGTTCCACTTCCCCGGCCGGAGCGGGTTTCTTCTTTGTGAAGAAGAAGGATGGCTCCCTAAGACCCTGTATCGACTTTAGTGGGCTTAACAAAATCACGGTTAAAAAACGGTATCCTCTACCTCTAATTTCGGAATACTTTGACCGCTCCAAGGAGCCTCTATATTTTCCAAACTTTACCTGAGAGGAGCTTACAATCTAATCCGAATACGCGAGGGTGACGAGTGGAAGACTGCATTCAACACACGTACGGGTCATTATGAATATCTAGTGATGCTGTTCGGCCTCTGCAATGCCCCAGCCGTCTTCCAATAATTTATGAATGACATTTTCCGGAACATTTTGGGTGTTTTTGTCATCGTATACCTAGATGATATCCTCATTATCTCCAAAAACCTGGAGGAGCACATTCGTCACACTAGGGTGGTCCTCGCTCGGCTTTGTGCCAATAGCCTGTACGCGAAGATGGAAAAATGTCTATTCCACCAATCATCCACAGCCTTCCTTGGCTATATAATTTCCGACAAAGGCTTCACCATGGATCCTGAGAAATTGAAGGCTGTTCTAGAGTGGCCGTTGCCGAACTCCTTAAAAGCCGTCCAGCGTTTCCTTGGGTTTTCAAACTACTATCGGAAATTCATCCGTAATTTCTCCACTATCGCTCTACCCATTACCGCTCTCACCAAAAAAGGGGCTGACCCAGCAGCATGATCCCCAGATGCCATCAAAGCCTTTGAGTTTTTTAAAAGGCTTTCGTCTCTGCCCCCAT
This sequence comes from Ascaphus truei, assembly GCF_040206685.1. NCBI lineage: Eukaryota > Metazoa > Chordata > Amphibia > Anura > Ascaphidae > Ascaphus > Ascaphus truei. Next base: position 92,454,044 of record NC_134489.1, read on the forward strand.
CCTTCATCACCTGGACACGTCTCTTCCTTTCACCCTTGAGGTTGACGCTTCAGATGTGGGAGCTGGGGCAGTACTCTCGCAAAGGTCCTCACCCCAAGAAAGACTCTATCCTTGTGGATTCTTTTCTAGGAAATTGTCTTCGGCCGAGAGAAATTATGATGTCGGGAACCGTGAACTTTTGGCTATCAAGTTAGCCTTGCAAGAATGGAGACACCTCCTCGAGGGTACCAGAGAGCCAGTAGCAATGCTTACCGATCACAAAAACTTATTGTATATTGAGGGGGCTCGTCGTCTGGGATCCCGTCAAGCACGTTGGGCACTTTTTTTTTCTCGTTTCAATTACACAATTTCTTATATTTTGGGTACCAAGAATATCAAGGCTGATGCACTTTCTCACCAGTTCTCTACAGAGGAAGGATCTAACGAATCTTCAGAGTCTATTCTTCCTGCAAGATACATTATTTCCGCCAATACTTTCAACATCCTGGATGAGATCACCAAAGCCCATGCTCATATCCCTAGGAGATTTAAGGTGCCAGAAGGACGTCTGTACGCTGCTACACATTTTCGCCACAAGATCTTGGAGAGGGGGCATTATTCCAGATCAACTGGTCATCCTGGCTTCAAGAGGACAGTGGATCTTATTAAACGGACCTTTTGGTGGCCTAATATGAGCAAAGACCTTTTTGATTTCACCAGAGCTTGTCCAGCCTGTGCTCAGAGCAAGTCCCCCCCAACACAAGCCATCCAGTCTTCTCCTTCCCCTTCCTATTCCGGAACGGCCTTGGAAGCATATTTCCATGGACTTTATTGTGGCACTTCCTCCTTCTAAGGGGATGAAAACGATCCTTGTAGTAGTGGACAGATTTTCCAAGCACACACACTTTGTACCCCTCAAGGGTCTCCCCAATTTAGCTACCTTGGCTGACATATTTTCTAAAGAAATTTTCAGGTTACATGGCGTTCCACTCACCATTGTCTCGGATAGGGGTACTCAATTCATTTCTAAGTTTTGGCGAGCATTCTCTCAGAGACTTGGCATATCCCTCCTCTTCTCCTCGAGTACCACCCACAGACCAACGGCCAGATGGAGAGAATGAATCAGACCTTGGAGCAGTATCTCAGATGCTTTGTGTCAGAATCTCAAAACAACTGGGTGGACCTACTACCCTAGGCGGAGTTCGCAATTAATTCGTTGAAGAATGAATCCACGCAAGAGTCGCCTTTCTTCATTAATTTTGGGTTCCACCCCAGCAGCCTTCCTCTTTCTTCCCTGCCCTCTGGTGTACCTGCAGCAGATATCCAAGTTTCTAATCTACAAGACTCCTGGAAAAAGATTCAAAAAGCCTTGCAAGGGGCCGTCCAAAAACAAAAGGCTCAAGCAGATCGGCGACGTCAGGTGGCTCCAGAGTACAAACCTGGAGACAGAGTCTGGCTTTCTTCAAAGAAATTTAAACTGAAAACTCCTTCTCAAAAGCTGGTGCCCAGATTCTTGGGTCCCTTCAAGGTCCTCGAACGGATCAATCCAGTAGCCTATCGACTTTCGCTACCTCCCACCATGAGGATACCCTCAGTGTTCCACATTTCCCTTCTGAAACCCTTTCTGAAAGTACATTTTCCGGACGGTTCTCATAGACCCAACCCCATCGTAATACAAGGGCAACAAGAATTTGAGGTTCACTCCATTCTCGATTCACGTTTTTCTAGGGGCAAACTTCAGTTTCTCGTTCATTGGAAGGGATATGGACCGGAGGAACGTTCCTGGGTAGCTTGTTATCACATTCACGCCCCAGCTCTTCTTAAACAATTTAATCGGAAATTTCCTCACAAACCTTGGGAGGATCGTCCGGAGTCTGATCCTCTCAGCGGGTCCCCGTCACCCAGGCTCCCAGTGCGGCCGCTCATCCCAGACCCCCTCCCCGTCGGCTCCTTACCTCTTCCGGTCGGACGCCATGCCGCTCCTCCGCGGCGCATGCCGCATCATCCCACACGTGGCCGGGACGCGCGCACGGGAACCTTACAGGGCGCGCGTGCACCCGATCCTCTTTGCCGTCATTCCGCACTGCTGGCTCCGCCTCCCATCAGGTACAGGCTGTTTCCACCACTCACCTGGATGACTCCCACTCTGGGCACCTGAACCTATCCCTGGGCTCGCTCAGACAGGCCCCTGCTCCAACTCTTGCTCTCATTGGTCCTCCTGCATATATAACCCCAGTCTGCCCTCTCCTTCCTCGCTCTGCATAGTTCTTATGTGGCTTCGCTTGTTCGGTCGTCTATGCCTGGCTCTCTTCTGTATTACAGCTCCAGTTCCTGTCCCTGCCCCCATTGGATACCCTTGGATTTGATCTTGGCGCTCGTTGACTTTGTGTACCTTGCTACTCCCTGGACTCGGCTTTGGACTTTACTACGCTGCTCTCTCCTGCCCCTGAACTATGGCTCTCGGATCTCTACCCACGGACTTCTGGCACCCCGGACACAGCAAGTATCAAGTTAACCCTTTCTCACCAGGCCCGGGAACGCATCATACCACACTCCAGGCATGCCCTCACTGCTGTGGGTGTGAGTTATACCCTTACCCATCTCAGTATTGGGGACTGGCCAGGTCTGCGGGCATTCAGGCGTTACAATAAGGTTGTACATTTCCGTAAACATTATTATAACCGATTTCAACTTGCTACAAGCCCACTGCTGAGCTTCATAATCGGGTGCCCCAATTTGGTCATAGGTCATCCGATTTGGAGGATGCCTAACTCTCTGGCTCCGCCTGAACGTCTCATCAGCGACTCCCTCTGGGGAGTAGTACACACAGTCCTGAGGCTCAGCCTCTCTCATTTAGGGTGTAAATGTCTCTGAATAGTCTCTCTGTGGTATGAAGCACAGACATCTGGGGTCCAGGGGTTGGCTCATTGGAGCCACCCTAGGGGCGTTGTTCATCGGGGCCCTTTACTCGTAGCTCCTCTGGGAGGTGCTCCATAACTGTGGGGTTCCCTTTGAGAGGGTCCCTCCATAGGATCCTCTATGACTTGGGTGGCTGTTTTCTCCATTTCCATAGAGTTCTTAGTAGACTCATTGGTGGTTTCATTTGCAGTGTTCTCGTGGTCTTCGGATTGTTCCGGCTCACCGTCCTGTGGTGTATCCGGTATCTCTGGCTCGTCGTTTCCCACTTGCGGGATGGGGAGAAGGTGGTTCCTTTGCCAGATCCTTACCCAGCCATCCGTGTCTCTTATGCGGTAGACCGGGAGGCCCGGCATCTGTAACTCGACCTCGAACACACCGTCATGCCAACGGTCGGCTAATTTATGTTTCACAGGAATCCCGAGGTTGTGGAGAAGCATGGCATCTCCAGGGCAAATTTCCCGGTGTGGTCATATCGCCTCTTGTTGTTGGCGTTGAGTTGGGCAGTGGACTTTTCGGCTTGCTGGAAAGCCTGTTGCAGGTTTTCCTGAAGTCTTTGCACATATCTGAAGTGCGTCGCGTTGTGTATCCCATCTGTTGATACTCGCACATCCACAGGCAGCCTGGCTTCTCGCCCAAACATTAGGAAGTAAGGGGAGAACCCGGTGGACTTGTGGCGGGTACAGTTTTATGCATGTACCAAGGTCTCTACATGCCGGCTCCACTCTGCCTTCTGTGCGCTTTCTGTGTACCCAGAATGTCCAACAGTGTCCTGTTGAACTGCTCCGGCAAGGTGTCTCCCCTGGATGATACGGGGTTATCCGGATGGGAATATTGAGAATCTTGAGCAGCTCCCGTATCAATTTGCTCTCAAAATTCCGGGCTTTGTCGGAGTGAAGGTGGTAAGGGAGACCATAATGGATGAAGTATTTCTCCCAAAGGATCTTTGCCACGGTAATGGCCTCCTGGTCTTTGGTGGGGAAGGACTGTGCATATCGAGTATCATGGTCCGTGATGACCAACACATTGCAGATACCTCTGGCGTCAGGTTCCATGCACAGGAAATTCATGCACACAAAGTCCATAGGGCCTGAGCTCTTTGGTGCACCATTGGGGCGCTCTGGTAGGGAGAGTCTTGCACTGGATGCACCTTGAGCACTGATGACAATGCCGCTCCACTGACTCACGCATCTTTGGCCAGAGGTCTTCTCCACACCGAGATGGCCATGGTCATCATGCAGTGACTTCAGAACCATATATTGTAGGTTCTGAGGCAGACCAGTTGCCATCTATCCGGGTGGTCGTGGTACTGTACCACCCGATAGAGTAGACCGTTGTCAAGTTTGAATTTGTCTGCTTCTCGCATGAGGATGGCGACCATGTCGCTGGGGCACATTTTAGAATCGCAGGCTTGTTTTTCTGGACTGTCTGATGCATGATGCCAGCGACGTGGTCCTTAATCTGATTTTGGACCATATCCCTCCACGCTATGATTTTATCATGGGTGATAATTCCTTCCTTTCTAGGTCACAGTAAGCGGCAGGTATGGCCTGGGATTGGCATCCAAAGGAGTCTGCGACCCTTAACTCTGAGTAGGCCACTCTATCTTCTATGACAGCAGCCGTATTACACATGGCTCTCATCCCTGGTCCCAGAATCTCCTCCCAGGGGTCAACGTCTGGAGTGATGCTCAGTCCTGGTCTTCGAGATCGAGCATCCGCTCAGATTTTCAGGGGCCCTGGTTTATATTTCAGCGTGAATTTGTAGTTTGATAAAGCCGCCAGCCATCGGTGGCCGGTAGGATCCAGTTTGCAGGATGTTAGTATGTGTGTGGGCGGATTGTTATCCATCCTCACTTCGAAAATTACGCCGTACATGTAGTCAAGGAGCTTGTCCATGATGGCCCACTTGAGGGCGAGGATTTCCAACTTGTAGACAGGATAATTCTGGTCGCTGGGGGTTAAACTGCGGCTGACGTAGGCCACCAGTCGAAAGCCAGCCGGGTTCTTCTGGTGTAAGACTACACCTAGGCTGTTGAAGCTCGCATCCACATGAAGGATCTAGGGCTGCACGGGATCAGCATAAGCGAGAACGGGTGCCTCCATTAGGCTTATCTTCAGGCCGATGAATGCCTTTTCACAGGCGTCCGTCCACTTGTCGTCGAACAGCAGTCATGTTGTGGTGGCCTTCCACCCTCTCCTCAGGATATATCTTGAGAAGGTTGTTATGGACCTTTGCTTTGCTTGAATACCCCTCCACGAAGCGGCAATATTATCCACAGAATCCTAGAAAGGAACATAGCTCCATAACGTTTTCGGGACTTGGCCAGCTCACATCGGATTCAACTTTTGCGGGGTCGGTAGCTATCACATCTGCAGACACTACATGTCCAACGTAGGACACTGAGATGCGGCAGAATCGACATTTGTCAAAGGACAGCTTCAAGCCATTATGGCCCAACCACTGCAGCACTTTCAGTAGCCGTTATTCGTTTTCCTCCAGAGTCTTGCCAAAGAAGATGATATCGACCAGGAAGACTAAATTTTCCCGTGGGTTCATGTCGCCAATGGTCTTCTCCAACAAACACTGGAACATTGCGGGGGCACCACAAATGCCTTGGGGCATGCGGGTGAATTGGTAGAAGCCAAGGGGACATACGAATGAAGTCTTCTCTTGGTCTTCTCCACTCATTGGTACCTGGTAGTACGCAGATCTCAAGTCCAGTACACTGAACCACTAGCTTCCCGACAGCGGGTTGAAAATTTCTTCAATTCACGGAAGGGTGTACTGGTCAGGCATGGTGCAGTTGTTCATGGTCCGGTAGTTGACACACAATCGAACCAACCCATTCTTCTTCTGCACCACCACGATCTGTGATGCATAGGGGCTACGAGATTCTGTTACAATGCTCGCTGTATCCATCTATTGTAAAACGTCTCTCACGTCCTCCACATCTCGGGGAGCGATGCGACTGGACCGTTCCCTTAAGGGAGTGGTATCACTTAACTGGATGGTGTTTTGGGTGTTTTGGCAGCAGCCCACATCCATTTTGCTCGTGGAGAATACTTCCCTCCACTCTTCCAACTTGGCCCTTAGCCGATCCTTCCACTCAGCGGGCAGGGTGGATTCTCCAAAGTCGAATGCCAGTTTAGTTGGTTGATCTAGCAAGGCAGCAGCATTCACATGAGCGGCCATCGTCTCGACGTGGGTAACTGGGTATTTCCTGCCCAACCGTTGTCCTTGGTCAAGGGGCATGGGGTAAAGAGAGATGTTTTGGACAAACACCTTGACCGTCCCGGGTAGTTCAGTCTTTCATTCTCGAATCTTGGGCACAAGCCGGTAACCTCGATTGACATCGTCCTCTGATGTACTTTCCAGGGAGAAGAGATGGTCGGACTCGTTTCGGTCCAGATAACAACACTCAGCATACATAACCTCCACTCTCCCTGGTGGAATCGTGGTCAACCCCTTGGTGTGATTGAACAAGTCACCGTATTCTTCTTCGGCCAAGATCAGACAGCACTCTTCCTTCAGGCTTGGGTGGATTTGTAGAGTCGACAGTGGTAGCCCGCTGGCCTCTTGAAGGTATGCTCAGAACACCGCCAATACCACATCGGTATTGGTTCCCAGTATGACCAGGGAGCTTGGGTGCTCTCGGGGCTCAGGGCATATCAGAGCCTCCACATCCATGGCGTGAGAATTGCCGGAGTTCAGCTGTAGTATCTCCAGCCGAACCTTCACCACGCCGTCGATGAGGTAGTCCTCATTGCTGAGTCCCACAGCTTCATCGTGTCTGCTGGCTGCAAGGGCAGGTGGTTAAGATGGTGGTCATAGAACGGGCGGTATACAATTTTCACTTGTGACCCATTATTTTTTCGGAATTAGATTATTCCGAAAAAATTATAATATTATTGTATATGCAATATGTACCCCATATTATATATATTGTGACAAACGGCTTACTCCGGGGCTCCGTCGTTTGTCCGGGACTGTTTAGAACACGGTCTTTTAGGGTAGGTTAAATGATGAGGCGTCACGTACTGTTCCTTTAAACAGGCTATGCCTGGTTTATTCAGTCCCAGGCACTGAGACTGCCACAGTGCATACAACAGAAAACAGATCAAAACAAAAGCTGCTCACCTGAGCGATAACTTAACTTAGATATCCCTGACTCAGGGTTGGAAGTGGCTTTTCCACTTCCAACATCAAAACACAGTACTTTTGCAGTCTTACACAAATGAACAGAAAGATTGAACCTGTTTGGGGAAGAGGCTTCTCCCCTCTGTAGTTCAGCAGCCTTCCAGCCTCCAGGCTCTTGTGGGGAGACCAGAGCAAACAGGAAATCAGTCTTTCATACCTGATTCCTAATTAGCATGACAGGTGACAGAAATCAGGCAGCAGACAAACTCTGGTCTGGATCTCTCATCCCTCAGTTCCAGCGCTTGCCAAACTGTGGGATGGAGTGTATGTATTATAAGGCTGCACTCCCAGGCCAAACAGGATAGAAACTGTCTAGTATCCTGGGAGCCCTATATACGGAATTTATTACCATCCCCTGGTTTCTGTCACATATCCTCCCCCCCAGCTCAGACCTCGAGGGATGAGCGACCATGGATATTAGGGAGTGCATCCTTGACAACCCGTCAGCATTGCCATGTTTGTGCCCTGACCTGTGTTCCACAGAAAATTTAAAGGGTTGTAGGCTTAGGAACCACCTGGTCACTCTAGCATTCTTTTCCCTGTTTTGACACATCCAGGTAAGGGGTGCATGATCTGTGACCAACCGGAATTTTCTCCCCAACAGGTAGTATTTGAGCGTCTCTACAGCCCACTTTATTGCGAGACACTCTTTCTCTACTATGGAGTAATTTTTCTCCTGGGGATTTAGTTTCCTACTTAAATAAAGGATGGGGTGCTCCTCACCTTGAGACTCCTGGGAGAGTACCGCCCCCAGCCCTACCTCAGATGCGTCGGTTTGGACTACGAACTCTTTGGAGAAGTCAGGTGTGACCAACACTGGTTGGGCACAGAGAGCTTCTTTCAGGCTTCTAAAGGCCTGTTCGGTTTCGGGGGACCACTTTACCATTAGCGGTCCTCTTGCTTTTGTGAGGTCAGTTAGTGGGGTTGCCTTAGTTGCAAAATTGGGAATAAACCTTCTATAGTACCCAATTAACCCCAAAAAGGTCCTTACTTGTTTTTTTGTAACTGGCCTTGGCCAATTTTGTATCGCCTCCACTTTGAGTGTTTGGGGTTTGAGTAAACCTCTGCCAATAGAATATCCCAGATACTTGGCCTCCTCCAGACCAATAGTGCATTTAGCGGGGTTAGCAGTTAGTCCAGCAGACCGGACTGCGTCAAGCACAGCTTGGACCTTTGGAAGGTGGGATTGCCAATCTTCACTATGGATTACCACATCATCCAGGTAGGCGGCAGCATACCGAGCATGTGGTTTTAAAATTTTATCCATCATTCTTTGGAATGTGGCGGGAGCTCCATGTAAGCCAAAAGGCAACACCTTATACTGAAAGAGGCCGTCTGGGGTTGAGAAGGCTGTCTTTTCTTTTGCCCTTTCTGTGAGGGGAACCTGCCAGTACCCTTTTGTTAGGTCTAGGGTTGTGAGATATCGGGCTTTGCCCAGTCTCTCTACAAGTTCATCTACCCTGGGCATAGGATAAGTATCAAATTTTGACACCGCGTTTAGTTTCCGGTAGTCATTACAAAACCTTGTTGTACCATCTGGCTTTGGGACTAAGACTATAGGGCTGTTCCACCCACTTTGGGATTCCTCAATTACACCTAGTTTTAGCATTTTTTTAACCTCTAAACTTATAGCCTTTCTTTTGGCCTCTGGGATTCGGTACGGTTTAAGGTTAACTCGGACCCCCGGTTCAGAGACTAGGTCATGTTCAATTACGCTAGTTCTACCTGGCCGTATAGAGAAGATTTCTTTGTTTCTTTTCACTAAATTCTGAACCTCTCGTTTCTGATGAACAGACAGGGTTTCAGCTATGCTAACCTCTGGGTCAGTTTCTTGATTCTCTGACGGACCTGGGGGTACTAGGGTTAACAAGACTTCTCTATCTTTCCAGGGCTTGAGAAGGTTTATATGGTAAATTTGCTCAGGTTTCCTCCTACCTGGCTGTCTTACCTTATAATTTACTTCTCCCACTCTTTCCAAGACCTCATATGGCCCATGCCATTTAGCAAGGAATTTACTCTCCACGGTGGGAACCAGAACTAGTACCCTATCACCTGGAGAAAAAATTCTGACCCTAGCACCCTTATTATATGTATTCCTCTGTGCTTCTTGAGCTTTCTCCATGTGTTCCCTCACTATGGGTAGGACTGCAGCAATGCGGTCCTGCATCTGGGCAACATGCTCTATTACACTTCTGTAAGGGGTAACCTCGTGTTCCCAAGTCTCTTTGGCTATATCCAGTAAGCCCCTTGGGTGTCGGCCATACAATAGTTCAAACGGGGAGAAGCCAGTGGATGATTGGGGAACTTCCCTAATGGCAAATAACAGGTACGGTAACAAACAATCCCAGTTTTTCCCATCTTTATCAACCGCCCGCCGTAACATGCTCTTTAAGGTTTTATTGAACCTTTCCACTAAACCATCTGTTTGTGGATGATAGACTGAGGTTCTGAGATGCTTGATTTTTAGGAGTTTACATAGCTCTTTCGTTACTTGGGACATAAATGGTGTTCCCTGGTCAGATAGAATCTCTTTAGGAATCCCGACCCGGGAAAACAGAACTACTAACTCTTTTGCTATGTTTTTAGCAGAGGTGCTACGTAGGGGAACTGCCTCCGGATATCGGGTGGCATAATCTAATATTACCAATATATGCTGATGTCCCCTAGCAGACTTTATTAGGGGTCCTACTAGATCCATAGCAATCCGGTCAAATGGTACCTCTATTATGGGAAGGGGTACCAATGGGCTGCGGTACGCCTTGAACGGGGCGGTGATCTGACATTCTGGGCATGAGGAACAATAATTCGTAATTTCTGCCAGAACCCCAGGCCAATAGAAGCTTCGGAGAACCTTTTCTTTTGTCTTTTCCACCCCTAGGTGTCCCCCCAATGGATGACTATGTGCGAGGTGTAATACTACGTTACGGAATGTCCGTGGTACCAACAATTGTTTAGTTGTAACTGACTTCCTTTTATCAACCCGATATACTAGGTCGTTCTCTACCTCGAAGTAGGGGTAAGCAAGTGACCTATCTGGTTGGCCAAGAGTACTATTCAGGTCCCGTATATTTCCCCTTGCTACCGCTAATGTGGGGTCCTCCCACTGGGCCTTCTTAAAACTCCCAGGACTGACCTCTAGGTCAGCGAGGGTCTTATCCGGTTCTGGGGTGGTAAGTGTCTGCTCAACATCTTGATTTGGGGTATTCCCTACCAAAGTAGTGATGGGGAAGGGAATTTTACAGCACTCCTCCTTTTCCCCCTTCTTATTTGGGCCCTCGTCAACCTCCATTTCTGAAAAAGGGAAAGGATTTGTTTCTTCTAATACTTCGTTATGGTCCGCTATTGAACTCTGGGCGCTATTCTGAGCGGGGGACCACATTTTTAGAAAATGGGGAAAGTCGGTCCCTATTAACACATCATGTGCCAGTTTGGGTACAATACCCACCTTGAAATCTAAAGAACCAAACTCTGTTTCAAAAAAAACATCAACAGTGGAATATTCATGATTATCCCCATGTATACAACAAATTGCCACTCTTTGTGTACTGTTTCCCTGTTTCTTCTTAATGGGCAAGAGGTATTCGGACACTAGTGTGACCATGCTCCCAGAGTCAAGAAGTGCCCGAACCCTCTTACCATTAACCTTTACAAATGCCCACAGATGGTTATTCAAGGGGTCCTCTGGGCTAGGGCCCATACATTGGGACAACAGCGAATAAGGTTCCACGCTGTTGCATTGCATGGGCTCATCATTTAGTGGGCAGATTTTTGCTGTGTGGCCCCTCTCATGACAATTTACACATTTAGGTACATAGTCTGTGTCCCACTTAGAGCCTTTTCCCGGCTCCCCATGTTGGCTATTGCCCTTAGTGTGCGAACCACTGTTGCTGGTGCTGCGTGAAGGTGGTCGCCGCTCTTCAGCGCCCCTTAACCCCGGTACCCTTTTACCGTCTCTGGAAGAGTCCTGGAACCTCGGGTAGTGGGGTTGCTCCATGACTGTGGGTTGCGGGTGCTCTTCTGCTGCATTGTACCTTTCTACGAGGGCCACAAGCTCATCCGCATTGTGGGGGTCACTCCGACTGACCCAACGGCGTAAGGCAGAGGGAAGTTTCCTCAAGAACTGGTCCATGACCAACCGTTCCACGATGTGGCTTGCTGAGTTGATCTCGGGTTGTAGCCACTTCCGGGCGAGGTGGATGAGGTCATACATCTGGCTTCGGGTGGCTTTATCCATCGTGAAGGACCATGCGTGAAACCTTTGGGCACGAACAGCCGTGGTTACGCCAAGGCGGGCGAGGATCTCGAACTTCAACTTTGCATAGACGTTAGCTTCGGCTGGCTCTAGATCAAAGTAAGCCTTCTGGGGTTCGCCGCTTAGGAAGGGTGCGATTAGACCAGCCCACTCAGCTTCTGGCCATCCCTCTCTCTGTGCCGTGCGTTCAAACGTGAGAAGATAGGCTTCCACATCATCCAAGGGTCCCATCTTCTGAAGGTAGTGGCTTGCCCTGGTCATTTTCGGAACTGGGGCTGCCGCTGCCAGTGGAAGGTTACGGATAGTCCCCCTCAGGATCTCGAGTTCCTGCTGTAAGCCCTGAGCGAACCGCTGTTGCTCCTCTCTCAGCAAGCGGTTTGTCTCTTGCTGGTTTGCATTCGCGTTTTGCAGGGCTTCATTCGTCTGTTGCTGGTTTGCATTCGCCTGTTGCTGGTTGGCATTAATCTCTTGCTGGGCTATTAGCAGCTGTTGCTGGGCTGCATTCGTCTGCTGCTGGTTTGCATTAGTTTCTTGCTGGGCTATTAACAGCTGTTGCTGGGTTTCATTCACGTCTTTCTGGGCAGCGACATTGCGTACCAGCGCACCCACCACGTCTTCCATCTTGTTTGCAGAGGATGAAAAAAACTTTTTTTTTTTTTTTTTTTTTTCAAAGTTCTTCAACCCGCAGACCCCCTAGTGTTCTGCCCGCATTCTCCACCATATGTGACAAACGGCTTACTCCGGGGCTCCGTCGTTTGTCCGGGACTGTTTAGAACACGGTCTTTTAGGGTAGGTTAAATGATGAGGCGTCACGTACTGTTCCTTTAAACAGGCTATGCCTGGTTTATTCAGTCCCAGGCACTGAGACTGCCACAGTGCATACAACAGAAAACAGATCAAAACAAAAGCTGCTCACCTGAGCGATAACTTAACTTAGATATCCCTGACTCAGGGTTGGAAGTGGCTTTTCCACTTCCAACATCAAAACACAGTACTTTTGCAGTCTTACACAAATGAACAGAAAGATTGAACCTGTTTGGGGAAGAGGCTTCTCCCCTCTGTAGTTCAGCAGCCTTCCAGCCTCCAGGCTCTTGTGGGGAGACCAGAGCAAACAGGAAATCAGTCTTTCATACCTGATTCCTAATTAGCATGACAGGTGACAGAAATAAGGCAGCAGACAAACTCTGGTCTGGATCTCTCATCCCTCAGTTCCAGCGCTTGCCAAACTGTGGGATGGAGTGTATGTATTATAAGGCTGCACTCCCAGGCCAAACAGGATAGAAACTGTCTAGTATCCTGGGAGCCCTATATACGGAATTTATTACCATCCCCTGGTTTCTGTCACAATATATATATATATATATATATATATATATATATATATATATATATATATATATATATATATATATATATACAGGCATACCCCGGTTTAAGTACACTCACTTTAAGTACACTCGCGAGTAAGTACATCTCGCTCAATAGGCAAACGGCAGCTCACGCATGCGCCAGTAAGCCCGTCCTGAACAGCAATACCGGCTCCTTACCTGTACCGAAGCTGTGCGCAAGCAGGGAGACTATAGAGCCTGTTACAAATGCGTTATTTACATCAGTTATGCACGTATATGACGATTGCAGTACAGTACATGCATCGATAAGTGGGAAAAAGGTAGTGCTTCACTTTAAGTACATTTTCGCTTTACATACATGCTCCGGTCCCATTGCGTACGTTAATGTGGGGTATGCCTGTATATATATATATTTGTTTAATATTTTTTAATGTCATGTACTGATTCTATATAATGTAATGTTTTGCACTTATTATTATCACCTTTAGTATGAGCATTGATATTAATTCTTTTATTGTAGTTGATACCTTTTCTAATGTATGCCAATTGGTAGTGATATATGGACTTTTAATTGGAGGTATTGGATTCAAGCTGCTATATTATGATACCTCTAGGTAAATGGATTGAATTGTACCCATGCCACTGACGAAGAAAACACAGGGCTTTTGAAATGCGTAGGGCATAAAGAGGACAGGCGTAGGGTCAGCCCCTTCTACTGTGGCCAATTCGGAATTACCTGAAACCCCTGGAGCCCCTCCTTCTACCCTGAGGGAGATCGAAGTGTGATCAGGAAGTACAATTCTGTTGCTATATATATTGCCTCAAACACATTTATACAACATGTGGAGAACCATGGGTGTACCGAAAATGGAAATCAGGAAATATATCAGATATTCAAATTACCCCTATTAACATTATTTCCTAGGTAGTTCAGGGGAGCTCTAATATCTCTTTTTTATACAAACCTTGGGAGTAAAACCCTGACCACCAACAAGCTTCCTGACACGTCATCAAGACACCACTCTGAGGGGGTATCCATTAAAGGGCTCCTATCAGAGAGAGAAGTGTCTCTGATACGCCTTATATTGACATTGTCAATTGTGAGTAACACCATTGCAGAGTTATCTTGAGACTTTATTTGTTTATACTATCTGCACCATTATATATATCTTTTTCTTTCATATTCACGAGACACACAGCGCTCCACTCAAATACCAACCTACCAAAAGAGCTCTAATAGTGCCTGCAAGCAGTATTGTATACACTTGAATGTAGGTAAAGTTGGCGAACGTTGGTTTTAAAATTGATCCATGACTATTTGCGCTTGTAAATAAATTGCATATTTGCAGTGAATTTGAATGTTGGCGAATAACTCTCCCATATCTACTAATTATATGCAAAAACAAAGTCTGAAGTACATCTAATTTGCATAGGTTTTATGTCATGTTATTGTAACAAAACATTACGTTATATTCCAGTAACGTGACGTTATGCCAGTGTTAGGCGTTATTTCTATCTAGATGCTGAAAGAGGACTTTTGCTGGGGTAGAGAGAGGAGAATAATGCAGAGAAATCACACAATGTTATTTAAATTAGGCCAAATTAGAACAGGGACAGAAACCCTCCTAAAAATAGGGAACAGAAGAAGGTAGCTAGTATAAAAATATATTACACAAATATATCTACAGTATGTGTGAAATGGGATGCAACATCCTAAAAACCATCTAAAAAACACACACACACACACACACACACACACACACACACACACACACACACACACACACACACACACACACACACACACACACACACACACACACACACACACACACACACACACACACACACACACACACACACACATCACTGGAGACCTACAGTAATCTACCATATCAATAAATGCACAAAAAATAAAAATATGGGCTATTCTCTTAATCTCACTGAGGATTCAATAGAATATCCTAGTGAAATACAGCTGACCACGTTATAACGCGGTGCTTGGGGTCCACATAATGAGACTGCATTATAACTGGGATCGCAAAATGGCTGCCGTGCAAGGACTTACCCGACATCTAAAGCTCTCTCCTCTCTGCAGCTCTCTCCTCTCTCCCTGCGTCCACGTGCAAGGCGCACATCTCCTTTTTAATAACATTCAATGCTCTATTGCTAACGGGGACACACACACACACACCTCCCTCCTATACTAATAATTTTAGCATACAGTACCATGCAGGAATGGAACCCATGACACTTTATACACTAGTAGCAATTCTCTACACGCTACGCCATACGTCACATCGCTGCTCCTTGACAGCTTTGGGCATTTTTCTATCGCAGGTCTTCGAGGCTTTCTGCATACCGTGATAGCAACGCTAAAAAACTGGTGGCGTAACTGAACCAGCGCGTTGCTTTATGAAGGCTACTAGCATAGGCCCCTAAGTCTTTTTGGAAAAATCCAAGCAGGGTAAACTTAATATTCCAAAAACGGGAGAAAAAAAGCCCTTCCAACCATCTCAATCTATCTTTTACTGAACCAGATCAACATGACTCTCAACAGACTGCAGATTGTCAACCCACAATCCACCTGCCTGTTCAGAATAGGTGATGATAAAACGAATTTAGCCTAAAACCCCTCATCAACAAAATTGCCACCCTTATGTTGGGTAGAATTTTAACCAGGGAAGTATAGGGCTTTGGGTTACCAATGTCCTCGCTGTTGGCAATTCCTTTGCAAGTGCACCCCTTGCATGAGAACCTCCACAAAAGAAGCACGTGTTCCTAAATTTTCATGTATTGTATTGTATGTCTTTATTTATATGGCGCCATTAATGTACATAGCGCTTCACAGTAGTAATACATGTGGTAATCAAATAAATAGCAGATAATATAAATAACAGATCATGGGAAAAAGTGCTTTAGACATAAAAGTAACATTAAGGAAGAAGAGTCCCTGCTCCGAGGAGCTTACAGTTTAATTGGTAGGTAGGGAGAACGTACAGAGACAGTAGGAGGGAATTCTGGTAAGTGCTTCAGCAGGGGCCAAACTTTATGTATCATGTGGTCAGAATATCCACAGTGCTGTTCATAATCTTCTTTAAGCAAGTGTGTCTTAAGGTGGGTCTTAAAGGTGGATAGAGAGGGTGCTAGTCGGGTACTGAGGGGAAGGTCATTCCAGAGGTGTGGGGCAGTCAGTGAAAAAGGTTTAAGGCGGGAGAGGACTTTAGATACAAAGGGGGTAGAAAAAGACATCCTTGAGAAGAATGCGAGTCTGGATGGTTCATAATGAGAAATTAGGGCTGAGATGTAAGGAGGGGCAGAAGAGTGTAAAGCTTTAAAAGTGAGGAGAAGAATGGAGTGTGAGATGCGGGATTTGATCGGAAGCCAGTAGAGGGATTTCATGAGGGGAGATGCTGAGACGGATCTAGGAAAGAATAGAGTGATTCTGGCAGCAGCGTTTAGGATAGATTGTAGGGGAAACAGGTGAGAGGCAGGAAGGCCGGACAGCAGGAGGTTACAGTAATCAAGATGGGAGAGAATGAGGGCCTGAGTCAGAGTTTTAGCAGTCGAGTAACAGAGAAAAGGGCGTACCTTTGTTATATTGTGGAGGAAAAAGCGACAGGTTTTAGATATGTTTTGAATGTGAGGGGTGAATGTGAGAGAGGAGTCGAGTGTGACCCCTAGGCAGCGTGCTTGGGCTACTGAGTGAATGATCGTAGTTCCAACAGTAATGTGGAAGGAGGTAGTAGGGCCAGGTTTGGGAGGAAGTATGAGGAGCTCTGTTTTAGCCATGTTGAGTTTAAGGCGGCGGAGGGCCATCCAGGATGATATAGCAGAGAGACATTCAGAAACTTTGGTTTGTACAGCAGGTGTAAGGTCGGGTGTTGAAAAGTATATTTGTGTGTCGTCAGCATAGAGGTGATATTTAAACCCCAAAGATGTTATTAGGTCACCTAGAGCGAGTGTGTACAGAGAAAAGAGAAGAGGTTGCATTACTACTTATAAAAGCTCTCATTAAACAGCCAAGAGAAACGCTGCCCATGCCCTGTTGAAAACAGGCGCTGTAACTGGGTGGAGACGGCCAACAGAAAGGAGGCAGCCCATTGCATTGTCAGGATATACAGCCAAAGATCGATATCCACAACCCCAAGATCGATAGGGCGACCAAGTGACAGCCTGGGGACAACATTGCCATGGATCGTGTCTTTCAGCATCTCGCAACATCTCTGAGGTTCGGCTACCTACTGAAACTTCTGCATCATGCCTTCCAGTTTATTCAAATACAAAAGAAACAGCGCAAAAGACCTCATAGTGTAGTATGAATATAAAATTATATTGGTATAACAGGTGAGTATTGCACGTACATCAGTTAAAATAATTACTGGCAGTACATGTATATGGACATGTTACCAATCAGAACCACGGGTGGAACGGGCGATCGTCAGGTGGATAATCTCTCCTTCCCCTCTCCTTTGGTGGATCACGGCTGCTGTGGTGTATGGTGTTAACCCGACATCCAGCTGCAGTAGTCCGGTGGAATTCGTCTACTTCACAGCTGTTGTTTCAGCGGGGCAGGCTCACGGCATCCAGTTTCAGCAGCCCAGTAGATTTCGTCTGCTATGCGGCTGTTGATCCAGCGAGACAGGCTCTCACCCTGTATCTCTCGGCGTGTGATGTCAGACTTCGGCGCACATCAATGACGTCATCTGGTAGCGTCTTCACGATCTCAGCCGGTCAGGGTGGCAGCGGGCGGGAACGGAGATTAATAAAGGGTGTATACAGGATACAAATGCACAGTGGGTAGTGCTAAAGAAGCGTCCTCTTATCCAACGCGTTTCGTACTATTACAGTACTTCTTCAGGGAATACTCACCTGTTATACCAATATCATTTTATATTCATACTACACTATGAGGTCTTTTGCGCTGTTTCTTTTGTATTTGTTCTTCTAGTTGGTCTGTGGAGCCATTCCACGAATACAGCTGCACACCTTCACAAAGTAACAGGTTTATATATATATATATATATTTAATCACTTTATCACTATAAGAATACACCACTTTGTTCACAATTTATAGAGCGCAGTTCACTCCTTGTTTGTTTTCTTCCAGTTTATTACCAGGAATTTGCCGAAGTATTCGACAAAAAACAGGCAGAGGAGTTACCGCCATCGACCTTATGTATGATTGTGCAATCGATCTACTCCCAGGGGTCATCCCTCCTCGAGGCCACACCTATCCCCTTTCGGAACCAGAAAACAAGGCTATGCGGGAATACATTTCGGAGAACCTTCAGCATGGGTTTATTCGCAAATCAAGTTATCCTCCTTGAGCGGGTTTCTTCTTAATTTCCAAAAAAGATGGTTCTCTCAGGCCATATCTCGACTATAGAGGCCAAAATAAAATCACCGTAAAGAACCGATATCCGCTACTACTCATCCCTGAACTCTTCGACCGCTTACGCAAGGCTACCATCTTCACCAAACTGGATCTTCGCTGAGCCTACTATTTGATCCGGATCAGAGAGTGTGATGAGTGGAAAACAGCCTTTAATACCTGTGATGGCCACTACGAATACCTAGTCATGCCATTTGGCTTATGCAACGCACCGGCCGTATTTCAAAATTTCACCATCAAGATTTTGCAGGATCTATTGGACCTATTTCTCGTGGTATATCTGGACGATATCGTTATCTTTTCCAGTTATTTGACCGAACATTGGGCAAAGGTTAGATTGGTTCTCCAAAGACTTCGGGACCATTTCTTCTATATCAAGCTTGAGAAGTGTCAATTCGCACAGAAGAAGGTCTCTTTCCTTGGGTACTTCATCTCTTCCCATGGGTTCAAGATGGATCGTGCGAAAGTATCGGCAGTGCTGGACTGGCCCTTACCATTAGGTCTCAAACCGATACAACAATTTCTTGGGTTCGCCAACTACTACTGACCGAATTTTTCTAAGGTAGTTGCACCCATCACGGCTCTTACGAAGAAAGGGGCAAATCCTAAGATATGGCCCGCTGAGGCTCTTCTGGCTTTCGAGAAGCTCAAGTCTTCCTTTTCGTCTATCCTGTACTGATCCATCCAAATTCTATGATACCCTTTGTGCTTGAAGTGGACGCATCTGATCTGGCAGCCGGAGCCTTTCTTTCTCAAAGGAATGATGTTCATGGGAAACTCCACCCCTGTGCCTTCTTTTCTAAAAAAAATTCTACTTCGGAAAAGAACTATGATGTTGGAAATCGGGAACTTCTATTGGCTATGAAAATGGCTCTTGAAGAATGGAAACATTTGCTTGAGGGGACAAATTCTCCGATTTCAATCCTTACAGACCACAAGAACCTAAAATACATTGAAGGGGCAAGGAGACTCGGGACACAACAGGCGAGGTGGGCTCTCTTCTTCATGGTTCAATTTTGTGATCTCTAATCGTCTAGGTTCAAAGAACACCAAAGCAGATGCTGTGTCTCGACAATTCTCTCCTTATGGGTCCAAGGAGATAGAGCAAGGGCCCATCATTCCGCCTGCACAGATCATCTCTGCCGTATCTTCATCATTTCTGCAACAGATTTTGCACGCTCAGGCAGAGGATCCTAGATAGACGTCCACACGTTCGTATTTGTTCCTCCCTGTAACAGAGGACATATCCCTGTTCACAAATGTGCCTCTAATCCTGCAGTGTGGTGGTTAACTGCTGGTAGGCAATTAACTAACACCACCTGCCTGATTAGATGGCTTAGAAAAGCCTGTCTTTTGAGACAGGAAGAGAGACTCATTTGCTCACACCTGAGCTGAACTTGGAGACAGAGCAGAGATTCCTTAGTCCACAACTGGGCTGAACCAAGGGAGGGCAGATGTCTTGAGCGACAAGATGACCACAAGACAAAGAAGACAAGATTCTAACCTGGAGCCTGACATTTTCTGTGCACACAAGGGTGCGGTTCCAGGAGAGCAGAGAAGCTTCCCCTACAGCAGCCCAGCTAACAGATAAGACTTTTTCGTATAAGACTATTATCTATGTATGTGTATTGATAAATGTCTCCATGATTTGGGGCTGGTAAATAGCTTAGCTAACCAACCCAGTCAGAGAGGGCTGAGATACATGTATAGATAGTCTCCAAAGCAGAGATAGGGTTTTTTGGTTGGCTCACTATTTCGCTTATGTTGATTTTTTTGCTGTTTAAAGCGACAGGCACAATAAAGCCTTGTTATAATTTCACCTTACAACAGTCTCCATTGTGTACCTCTGCACATGTCCTCCTACATATGGTGTCAGAAATTTGGGATGAGAGGTGGCCTTTGAAGTTTAAAGGGCCGGAGATTGCCTGTGGAATTTTTTTTTGGTGCTTTTGCCTGCATACAGTCTTGCAAACAAACCTGAGCAACAAAAACAAAGATCCTCCTGCAGCAGAGATCAGAATTAAAGGGATACACACCCAGGCAGGAAACTTACACTGCACTGAAACCTACAAAACCACAGATGGACTCTTTTGCGCAATCCCAAAAGGAGAGAGACTGCTGAAGCAGCTAAACCTTATTTGCCTATCGCAAAGTGTAATATGGTCATTGAAATAGGGGTTTTGCCTTCCAGCCATAGTCAGGGTTAAAGAAGTGAGTCAGCCCTTAAAAAGGGATAGGTGTTTGTTGTTTTCAAAAGTTTCACTGAAGCAGTGAATACAGATGGTGACCCACGAGCGGTACTGATTTTGCAAATAAAGGTTGCCACACCGCATAGGACTACCAGCTGTGAATGGAGTATATGCAGAAAAATGTGAAAATTGATACAAGACTGTGCTGAATCAGGGGAATTTTTAGCAAACAAATGCCGAGTGTAAAATTGCCCTACCGGGGAAAAAGTAATTACTGAACTGTGTAAAAGGTATTCCAGAGCCAATTGCTGAGTGTTGAGTCACCCTGCCGGGAGTGAAAGAAATATTCCACTGCAAAGAATGTTTTTTTTTTCTGCAAGTAAAAAAAGTCTGCCTATGTATCTTGGGAGCAAAACAGACACCCAAAGTGTGAAGTGTGAATGCCATAATACCCAAAGATGAGACTGAAAATTACTGAACTCAAGCAGAAAACCAAATTCTGTTGCTGAAGCGGAGGTATTTACCTAGCAAGTAAATGGTGTAAAGCAAACAGAAGTTTTTACCTAGCAACTACACATCCAGCATACCTAATGAGAGATTATACCTAGCAAGTAAATGGTGTAAAGCAAATAGACGTTTTTACCTAGCAACTGCACATCCTGTATACCTGATGAGAGAAAATGCGTGCACAGTACTGCTAATATATTGTAAAACTTATCCAAGAAAGAAAAAGTCTACAGAGATGCCTGTGAGAGCTACGACCTCTACAAGCAAAATATGCCCACATGTAGGACTACCACAATTGGGGGTTCTAGCAAATACAGTGGCAACAGCTGCAAAAGCGCCTCCTGAGGTCAGGAAGCAAATTACACCTGAGAGCCCCAAAATGGAGGACAAGATGCAGCATTCCTGTAATGAACCCTACCCCACGGAAGAGTGGCCCTTCCAGTCCAATAAAGAGGAAGACATCTCTTACGGGGAACCCGAACCAATTCACACCTACAAAACACCCCAAGAATGGTGGGGGTGCCTGAACTCGGCACGAACCGAAAAGACCGCTCTCTATGATGACGAATATGGTCGACAAGAGAAAGAGCGGGAGCAGCAGATCACCCAATATTTCTGTCAGCTAAAGCAACTGCAAGAAAAGCCTGGCGTATATAATGAAGCTGCTAAAGTATCAAATAAAGAAGGAGACCCCATTATTCCTGATGGGACGGAGTCATCCAAAACAAAAAAGCGGGAAAAGAAAAAGAAAAGCGGTTCTTCACTTACCGTGGAAGGAACAGACACGTCCGCAGATCCTGTGGAGGAAAAGGGGGACCGAGTTGCCCTGCAGTCTAGAGAAAATGGAGAATTTGTCCCACGGTTAACCGAATATCCAGAGGGCCCAAGGCAGAAGTCGTGTACCCCAAAGAAGTGTCTGTACGGTGCCAACAGTGAGAAACCCTCAACCAACCATCCCAGGGAAGTGGAGCCAGAACTAGTGATTGACGATCCCTTGACCAGCCCTGAAGATGCCCTGAAAAATGCCAGGCATGACTGTGATATGCTCTGTGAACAATTGAAACAAAAGAAAGATGGTTACACAGAGCTACAGAAAAATAACGTGAGGCTACAAAAAGATGTGCTCACAATTTACTCTTTAGCCAGGACACAATTGGACGATCTCAAGACTGAGCTAAATACTGCAAATGCTACTTTTTCCGCCATGGATGAAAAGCAAAGCCAATCGGATGAAAAGCAAAGCCAATCTGATAAAATGATGGCTTAGCTGAAGCGGAAGTATGAGGAGGCACTGAAGCAGATGACAGTCTTCCAGCAAGAGGTTCAAACTCTTCGCATAGAGCTGAATGCCTCACAACAGGAGGTCAACAGTGTCAGGACAGAGGTGGACTTATCTCAGAAAGATGTTCAGACACTCCGCAGAGCACTGGATGCCTCACATCATGAGACCAACAGCTGCCGCACAGACCTGGAAGTTTCCAGAAAGGAACTACACAGTCTCACTGAGGAGCTGGACATATCTAAAGAAACGATTGTCAATCTTAAGACAGATCTCAAAGTCTCTCTGAAGGTGCTTCAGATCCTCAACATAGAGAAGGATATCTCACGCCAGGAGACTGTCATTCTCAAAGAAGAAAATTTTAATTTGACAAACGACGTCAAGGAAAAAAATGAAAAGCTGCACGAGCTTAAAGAAATAAATAGACTTTTGGAAGGTGAGAAGTTTGAAGCAGAACACCGACTGCAGAACCAACTGCAAGGTCTGCGTACGCACGTCGAGAAGGCCGAGGAGAAGCAGCGAACTCTGTAGGAAGACAATCTGCAGGCTGTTAAAGAAATTCAAGTGCTGCAGGAACTTCTGATTACCCATTATGTCCCCGCAAAGCAGCATGAGAAACTCAAGGCTACCCTGAGCGTCACCAAAGCAACGCTAAAGGCCAAGCTTAGAACCCAGGCCTGCACAACATATGGTGCGGCCCGTCTGGCCTCTCTGTGCGGCCCGCAATGACTCCGGCCGGGCGCCAGCTAATTAAATAAATAATAATAAAAAAAAAAAGTTAAAATTTTTTTTTTTTAAATGGCGGCGATTCATCTCCCTCCCCCCCTCTCCGCCCCCAGGTTTTGCGGTGCGTGGGGGCAGCAGCAGCATGAGGAGGATGCGGCAGCCATGAGTATTTTTTTTTCAATAGCAGGATGCCGGGGAGGTCAGAGCATGCCGGGGGCGGGGCTTAGTACCGGGGAGAGGATGTGCTGAGCTGATCTAAGAGGTATGTGTGTGTGTGTGTGTGTCTGTGTGTGTGTGTGTGTGTGTGTGTGTGTGTGTGTGTGTGTGTGTGTGTGTGTGTGTGTGTGTGTGTGTGTGTGTGTGTGTGTGTGTGTGTGTGTGTGTGTTAAAAACGGGCTGGTGGGGGGTGGGTGTGAAAAATGGGCTGGTGGGGTGGTGGGTGTGAAAAACGAGCTGGTGGGGGTGGGTGTCAAAAACGGGCTGGTAGGGGGGGTGGGCTGCTGACATGTGAGGGGGGTGGGCTGCTGACATGTATGGGGGGGCTGCTGATATGTATGGGGGGGGGCTGCTGACATGTGAGGTGCAGGGGGGGAGGTGATGTGAGGTGCAGGGGGGGGAGAGAGTGATGTGAGTTGCAGGGGGAGGGTGTGATGTGAGAGTCAGGGGGGGAGAGAGTGTCATATTGAGGGGAGGGGGAGAGTGTGTCATATTGGGGGGAGGGGGAAAGTGTCATATTGAGGGGAGGGGGAGAGTGTGTCATATTGAGGGGAGGGGGAAAGTGTGTCATATTGAGAGGAGGAAGAGAGAGTGTCATATTGAGGGGAGGGGGAGAGTGTGTCATATTGAGGGGAGGGGGAGAGTGTGTCATATTGAGAGGAGGGGGAGAGTGTGTCATATTGAGGGGATTGGGAGAGAGTGTCATATTGAGAGGAGGGGGAGAGAGTGTCATATTGAGAGGAGGGGGAGAGTGTCATATTGAGGGGAGGGGGAGAGAGTGTCATATTGAGGGGAGGGGGAGAGAGAGTGTCATATTTAGGGGAGGGGGAGAGAGTGTCATATTGAGGGGAGGGGGAAATAGTGTCATATTGAGAGGAGGGGGAGAGAGTCATGTTGAGGGGAGGGGGAGAGCATGTCATTTAGGGGAGGGGGAGAGTCATATTGATGGGAGGGAGAGAGAGAGAGAGTGTCATATTTAGGGGAGGGGGAGAGAGTGTCATATTGAGGGGAGGGGGAGAGTGTGTCATATTGAGGGGGAGAGTGTGTCATATTGAGGGGAGGGGGAGAGAGTCATATTGAGGGGAGGGGGAGAGAGTCATATTGAGAGGAGGGGGAGAGAGTGTCATTTTGGGGAGGGGGAGAGAGTGTCATATTGAGGGAAGAGAGACATGGGGGGATGCTGACTTGTGGGGGGGGATGCTGACATGGGATGTTGACTTGGGGGGGCGGGCTGCTGACATGGAATGGGCTGGGGAGATGTGGAGGGGGTATTGTGTGTTTGATGTGGAGGGGGGTATTGTGTGAGTGAGGGGGAGAGATGGGAGTATGGGAGATAGATGGGGAGTATCGTAAAGGTTGATAGTGAGGGATTCTGGGGGAGATATGAGGATGATGAGAGGTGCTGGAGGAGAGATGATGATGATGATGATGATGATGATGATGATGATGATGATGATGATGATGATGATGATGATGATGATGATGATGATTTAACCCGTGCGGCCCAATTTTTTTTTCCTTGGAGCAGTTCGGCCCTTCTCCCTTTACGAGTTGGGCAGGCCTGCTCTACGGGCTAGTCCTAACTGCTCTACAACTGTTGCCATACAGTTTGTCTACAAAAAAAGGAGTGCTCGACGCAACGGAAATCTCATGACCACGCACTCTGTAAAAAGACTTTACTTGGAAAAAGTCCTCCTCGAGCAACTGAGGAGTGGTGATCTCAAGCACCTTCGGGAGGAGACAAAAATAAACTGGAGAAAGGGCTCCAATCCCAGCGGGACAGAGGGTTCTCTTCCTCCATCCACTCTCATTCAAGTCACAAATATCTCGAATGAGAGCGGAAGGATGGGCTTTGGCCATGGTAAGCCCGAGCTTCCCACAAACAGGGGAGGTATGTAACAGGGGACTTATCCCTGTTCACAAATGTGCCTCTAATCCAGCAGTGTGGTGGTTAACTGCTGGTAGGCAATTAACTAACACCACCTGCCTGATTAGATGGCTTAGAAAAGCCTGTCTTTTGAGACAGGAAGAGAGACTCCTTTGCTCACACCTGAGCTGAACTTGGAGACAGAGCAGAAATGCCTTAGTCCACAACTGGGCTGAACCAAGGGAGGGCAGATGTCTTGAGCGACAAGCTGACCACAAGACAAAGAGGACAAGATTCTAACCTGGAGCCTGACATTTTCTGTGCACACAAGGGTGCGGTTCCAGGAGAGCAGAGAAGCTTCCCCTACAGCAGCCCAGCTAACAGATAAGACTTTTTCGTAAAAGACTATTATCTATGTATGTGTATTGATAAATACCTCCATGATTTGGGGCTGGTAAATAGCTTAGCTAACCAAACCAGTAGGAGAGGGCTGAGCTACATGTATAGATAGTCTCCAAAGCAGAGATAGGGTTTTTTGGTTGGCTCACTATTTCGCTTATGTTGATTTTTTTGCTGTTTAAAGCGACAGGCACAATAAAGCCTTGTTATAATTTCACCTTACAACAGTCTCCATTGTGTACCTCTGCACATGTCCTCCTACACTCCCCAATTCCGAAGTGAGGTGTTGCAATGGGGTCATAACTCCAAGACAGCTGGTCACCCGGGTGTTAGGAAGACTTGCGATTTCCTCAAGCAAATCTTTTGGTGGCCAGAGATCCGCAAAGACGTACAGGAGTTTGTGGCAGCCTGTGTTCTATGAGCTCAGATGAAGGTGCCAAGGACGTTACCCTGTGATTGCTCCAACCCTTACGCATCCCCACCCGCCCATGGACCCACCTCTCCATTTATTTTATTGTGGATCTGCCTCCTTCCAGAGGTATGACTACCACACTGGTAGTGGTTGACCCATTCACACGACAAGCCCATGTTGTTCCTCTCAGGAAGCTACCCACAGCATCCGAACTATTGGAGATCTTTATTAAAGAGATATTCCTCTTACATGGAGTCCCGACAGATATTGACTCGGATCACGGATCCCAATTCGTCTCTAGATTTAGGAAGACCTTCTTCCAAAGAATGGTTATCTCCTTACATTTCTCTTCTTCCTACCATCCCCAGTCCAATGGTCTCACGGAAAGGACCAATCAGTCCTTAGAACAATTCCTCCGCTGCTTTGTTTTTGAGTTACAGGATGACTGTGTTGATCTGCTCCCGTGGGCCGAGTTTTCCCGTAATTCCATGAAGCACGATTCAACACTAGAATCACTGTTCTTCTGTGCCTATGGGTACCGTCCCTCTACTCTTCCTCTGTCCTGCCGTGGATGACAAAATCCAAGAACTCCAGTCATTCTGGAAGAAATCCAGGTCAATCTGACCAAATCTGCTCTACAGCAAAAAACGCAGGCGGACAAACGTCGACGACCACCACCTCCATTTCAAGTGGGAGATCAGGTATGGCTGGCTACAAAAAATATCCGCTTGAAACAACCTTCCTCCAAACTCAGGTCCAAGTTCATTGGACCTTATAAAATCTTGAAACAAGTAACCCTGGTGACATTCAAACTAGAACTTCCGGATACCTTAAGAATACCCCCAGTGTTTTATGTCTCCCTCTTCAAGCCGTTCGTCAAGAACACCTTCTCTCCTCCTACCTTCCCCCCTCCTAAACCGTTCTTGGTGAATGGCCAAGAGGAATTTGAATTGAGCCAAATATTGGATTCCCTTAGATCTCATGGCGGACTCCAGTACTCTCTCGATTGGAAGGGTTATGGACCCGAGGAAAATTCATGGATCAGGTCCAGGGATGTCCATGCCTCCAACCTGGTCCGGGCGTTTCAACAGAAATTTCCTGCCAAACCCTCTTAGATCGTCCGGAGGTCTCTCCTCAAAAGTGGGGGGTATTGTAAGGATTCTACTTGATCTGTGCCAGGTTTTCACTAATGTTCAGGTTTTCTGTTTCTCCTGTCCTTTCAGCTCTCTGTGGCCATTTTGGGTACTGGCAGCCTACTTTATAAGTCTGCAGTTTTCATAGGGAGTCGCCGAGCAAAGTTCTGTGTGTTTGCAGCTCCTGTCGGTCTTTGCAGTTACGCCTTACCCTCTTGCCTGTTTTGAATTTCTGTTGCTGACCTTCGGACCGTGACCCTGACCTCACTGCCTTCTGCCTGCCCTGACCTCTGCTTGCCTCCTCAACTTTGCACCTCTGTCGCCAGCCCTGACCTCTGCCTGTCCCCTGGACTTTGAACTCTGCCGCCAGCCCTGGCCCCAGATTCCATACTGACTACGGACACTCTTACAGGACACTGTCCCTGTGTTGTGGTCAGTTTATTTGCATCCATACCTGAGCCCTGCTGGTCCGCTTCCTGATTTGAGACGAGCACCGTCACACCAACATAGTGACCGTTATTGGTGAACCATCGAGGAATGTATTAAATAGGATCGCCATATGTGGTGTGAGAAGTTTAGAGATTTTTTTATAACATTGGTTAGAGAAACCACCTCGGGACTTAAGAATTTTGAGTTCCTTGATCACCAGCTCTCTGTCTTCACAAATGATAAGTTGGTGAAGTTTCGCTAACTGATCTGGATTTAATTTAATGAGAGAACATAACTATAAGAAAGTGGATGACCTAGGGTTCGGCTATGTCAGCGAGCCTGTGTTCCTGTCTTCATAGAAGTCTTGAAAGTACTCCCTAACCTTCACTGTTATTTTGGGCGATTATGTTATTTTGGTCATGCAACATTCTCCCTTTTTTCAAATGAATGACCCGAATCTTATTAACCCCTTACTTTTACCTGAGTTTCCTAGCCAACATTGTATGGGCCTTACTCCCTCTCTCATAACATTTCTGAGATGTCCATATCATGGTCTGTTCCACCTTACTTATTAAGCATAAGTTTAGTTTGCCTCTAACTTTGAAGGTCCTGGCGAGATTTTCCGCTGATGGGTTTAGTTTGTGTCTATGTTGTAGGGTGGATTATTCTTCCTAAATCTTGTCCTTTTTCTATGAGAGGCCAGCTTAATTATTGCCACTCTAATTACAACTTTAAGAGCCTCCCATACCATGGGGCAGGGGATTTAACCAGCACATCATCAACATTTTTTTGATCTCCTGTCCCACTTGTTAAATTACGTCAGGTACGCTTAGTAGAAATTTGTTTAATCTCCATTGACAAGTCATTCAGGGAGCCACTACATTTTGAATGAAGATGTCTATTATTCCGTGGACTGACCACGTTATGCTATGGATATTAGCAATTGGTACTTTATATATCAGATGCAGGTCTACTAAGAGCATATCAATCCATGAGTATGATTTGGGGGTGGGGGGGATATAATGTATAGTCTCATTCAGTGGGATGAAGGATTCTCCATATATTTACTGCTTGTAATTCTCTTAACATTTTGGAAAAGGTTTAGGATTGATCATGGTTGACCTCATCACCCCAGTACCTGGTGCCATAGATCTATCTAGTTTAAGGTTGAGTACCTGATTTAAATAGTCTCTCATAACGAGGTGCTCCTTATGAACTTCCTGGATGGTATCCTCTCAAAAAAAAGGGCATCCTGGCCGAATTGGGAACGTATACATTTTTTTAGGGTCACCTGAACCCCCCCCCCCTCTAACATACCGACTAAGACAATAAAGTGTCCCTCTTTTTCTGTTTTCATTGTGTCAACCTGAAAGGATACATTATTATTTAAGACGACTGCCACACCTCTTTTTTTTAATGGTGGACAATGAGAGATGGACCTTGGTGTACTGCTATTAAAAGAAGGTAGGTTGTGAGCTTTTCGAGCAATGTGTTTCCTGTAGGAAAATGACGTCTGCTACTTCTCTATTGTATTCTTCCACAGCAAGGGGACCATGCTAGTCTTCATCCTTTTTGCATGACACGAAAGGAGGGATTACCCCACGGACACAGTATCATGTTGGAAACCACCATTGAAGGTTGCTCGTTTCAGAGAGAGAAAGAGTCTCTGTACTGCTTGATTTCTGGGGAAAAAGTGTGAGTGCTACAGTACTATCTTACAGCCCTACATACTCCTGATATATACACACAGGTCGCACTATGTTATGTTCTTTTATTCTTTCATGACCACGCTGTGAACATCCTGCGCTCCCCTTGCTGTGGAAGAATACAATCAAGACATAGACTCCAGAACAGTCTATAAAAGGGTTTTGTTTGAGCTGCTTTACAATTAATACACTATTCATATTTGGTGGTGGAAATTATATTTTTATATTTATTAATTGTTCACTTGGTTCACTTTATATAATATTGGTCACTTTATATAGTTAGTTAATTTATACATTATATTTTATGCACATGATTGATGCATTAGCACTTTGTATAACTATTTAAGGAGCGCCCGATTACACACTTTTTGTCACTGGTTCACTTCTCTATTGTAGTTAGAGAATGCTAACCTGCGCTTGTTAGGATTGTTGAGGCCTTTTACGTTATGGGAAATTAATTTTACGGTTGTCGCAGACATGATAGTTGTTATTTTATTGCTATGATATTCCGTTTCCTATAAGGTAGTATCCAGGCACAGCTATCTTCATAGCGCTGCAGGAGAGGGGTTAATATTTTTTTTAAAGCAACAATGTGTCCCCTCCTCTTCACGTTCTCTTTCTGTTTGGGTTATTTACATCTCTCTGTAACCTCATTGTACCGCACTGCAGAATATGTTGGCACTATACAAATAAACGATAAAATAATAAATAAATGTGTATTTAATGTATTTTTTCTCAACTATTCTAGGTTGGTTAGTGTTATCTTTACTATTTTTGTAGAGGTCAGTACATTAAGAAAATGGGACTATTTTTTGGCGACAGCCTATCACCAGGTAACAAAGTTTAGTAATTAGCATGTGAATAAATAATTTTCCTATAAAATGCTCATTTGCATATGTTGCGTTAAAAATATTGCCGACATATCGCTATTGTAAAATGCCTGCAGTCTTCCTTTGGCTGTATTGCTGGGGATATGGCTTTAGTGAATAGGTTATGAAAAATTGGCGATATCCATTTTTGTTCTCCAACATTGACCTAAGTGAATCTAGCCCTTTGTAGTTATAAAATAAAAGCTATAGTTGATGGTTAAAGGGCTCCATCTCCTGGTCCACTTCCATTGATTTAGGCTTGTAATTACACTCCTAATTTCCACTAGGGAGGGAAAGCCACAGTAAGGAAGTGAATTTGAATGGTTAGGTTAACAGTTGCTTCTTCATGGTTGAAGAATAAGATATTATGCATGAGTGATTTAAAAATCAATGCAACTGCAAACCTCCAAAACCTTGTCAAGTTAAGCTTGCAAAACACATCAACTGAAACAAAACGCTACACCCATACAGTACAATATGAAACATCTAACATATACATTGTCTGAATAACAGAATAAAGAAATATATAGATGTGGAAATAAATGATAGGATGTGAAAATGTGTACAGCATCTGTGTGTGTATATATATATATATATATATATATATATATATATATATATATATATATATATATATATATATATATATACACACATACAAAACAAACCTGACCTATAAGCACCATGATACATTCATCTGATCTACTGTATTTTGCAATGTTTGATTGGTTTATTTTTATCTATGACCTGTGTGGGCTATAGAGCCCTCCTCCCTTTGAATGAAAAAAACACACAATGCTTGTTTGGAGAAACAAGGCTACAGCTTTGCTAAATTATATCAACAACCAGATGACCTTGCCAGGCTGCCCATCAGTGATCTTGAGCCCACGGCATTGCTGCTGCCCGTGATCCCTGCTGCTGCTGGAACTCTGAACCAGCAGATGTATTAACCCTGAAGACGTGTGACCCACAGTATACCAATTGTTACAATTCAGCTCACCAAATAATTGGACCCAGCCTTGCAAGCCAGCTCTGCCAAGTTGTGATAAATTACACACACTTCAACAAAATTACGAGTAATTATTTTATAATTTAAATCCCCCCCTTTTTTTGTTTAACTATTTTTTGTTATATTTGCCCCCTTCTAGTTCATGGCTGATTCAAAACAATGGCCGTTTCTCCCTTCTTCATTGCTATGTCCCTCTGCAGTGTGCCACAAGCTGCAATCATTTTGCTATACCTGTATATGTATTTTTTTATGCGCAAATGTAACAGCCAACAAAAATACAGGGGGGACAGACTGTTTCTCTGGAAGACTATGAGGTAAGAGGCCTTTCCCATATTACCACTCCATGATAGCATCATGCCTGAAGGCACTACCCCAATTGCACATACAGTACTCTCAGCCTCTTTTGTGAGATGGTGGAGGGAATGGGCAGGGCCAGCTTGTCATGCTGCACTAACCTTTGTACGAGTACTTTCTTGACGCACAATGCTTCATTGGAGAAGCAAGGCATACATTAATATATTCTGGTTCTAAATTTTATAGAAATCACCCCCACAAAATCTCCAACATTTTAGCCATTGTTTCGCCATTACCAACAATGCTATCACTTGCTGGTTAACAAGCATTCACAGTGCTAACAAATAATCATTTTAGGCCAAATAATGAAACTAAACATAATGTAGGTCATTTAAATTCTTCACAGTATAAAGATGCTAATTTTACCACACCACCACTATACACCATATACCCCAAAAAGCGTACATGAATTTTTCAACACAAAAAACAACACACCATAATGAGAATCTGAACACCAGACTAGGAACAGAGCATTGGAATACTAATGGGTAAAGCAAGACCCAAGCAGTTTTATATAACACAACAAATGAAACCATAACTGATAAGTGTGGAGGACAAGGTAATCCAAAACCAGTCTTGACACTTTGAGTACACTTTGAGTACAGATAGTGGAATATATATTGTGCTCCCAAATGGTTTTGCCTTTGGTTGCCACCCCAAATCTCTCTTACATATCCTAAATAATGTTCAATAATTACAATAGGGGCTAACCTGTTTTTGTACTTACCCTACTGTACTTACCAATATTGTGGAACAGTGAAGGCAACAGCTAAAAGTTCAGGCAAATGATGCCTGTACAAGTTATATCCCATATTCCTACCCTGCTCTTTATTATCAGCAAATGGACTCTTCACCTTTAGAAATGGGATATCATTTCTGAAGAATTTTAGGGAAATGTTCCATAAATGTACTTATACATTCCCCTAAAAGTGTTATTACCCCTTATTTTACTTACAGATATACCTGTATGTGTGAAGATACAGGGCACTCCGAAGATGCAGAAAACATTGTTATGTAAGGGACAGTTGGTCCATTGGGTGCTTAAACGCACTAGATACTGTATATTGTACAAAGCATATCGAGCAGACACTCCATTGATATAGTTTGAAAATGTATTCAATGTTTCAGCTCCCAACAGAGCCTTTGTCAAGAATACACAAACCGCATACACATAATTGAAGTATTCTTAAAAGTATGCATCCAGTGTGTTATTTCTATATGCACACAGTTTGCTTCTGTGGGGGGTGGCATGTGTAGTATTCCTAGCACACAGTTGCTTTTAAGTTCTGTATAGTTGCTGCTGTTCTGCCTAACAAAGGGCTAGGATTGACTATTAGCAGGGATTCCAGGTAAAGAGTAAAGATAAAGGGGAACTGTAGCAGTGTGGGGGAGACCAAGGCATAGAGTAGGACTGCCAGCAAGAAAGCTAGCTATGATTACTATAGAGGCCATTCACTAATATGTTCGTTTTGCAATGTCTTCTTGTTTTATTTGGGCCTTTTTTTTTTTATTCTTTCACCATTTTTTGCTATAGTGGTAAATCATGCACATATTATATGAGCATGATGTACCCACTGTATCAATGAATGGGTGAAGGGTGGGGTAATTGACTGGGGAGGGTGATAAGGCCTCTTGGGTGGGTTAATCTCTTAATTACTATAGTGGTTACTAACCGCTAAGGTGATTAAGGGGTATG
The DNA here is from genome assembly GCF_040206685.1 of Ascaphus truei. NCBI lineage: Eukaryota > Metazoa > Chordata > Amphibia > Anura > Ascaphidae > Ascaphus > Ascaphus truei. Next base: position 92,486,926 of record NC_134489.1, read on the forward strand.
GGGACATTAGATTGTTTTTTTGATTGTATTGTATTGTTTGTGGCAACGGAGGACATGGACGGTGATGAGGATGAGGATGGCCTTCATCGTGGCAGCCTGGCAGGGGTGAGTGCAAGTTTTATTTACTTTATTTCTGCTTGTTTTATTTATCTGGATAATAGTAATGTTGACCATTATTGTACTGTATGTATTAGGGGGGTAAGGGGGTATACTTATTTGAAAGTATTGGCTGTTGTGTTTTTTTTGGCACAGGATTAGTACCGCAGGCCAGCGTGGAACCTGGACTCCCACAGGGATCACCCAAGGGCCCCAGACTCCTGCAGGGATCACCTTTGGGCCACGAACACCCGCGGGGATCACCGGGGACACCCGCCTGCTTGTTGTATTAATTGTGTGGCGAAAAAATCGTAAACAATGATTTTCTTCATGGCTCCATTTCTTTTGCGCCAGCCTTTAGCTAGTGCAAAAATCTGGTGTACTTTTAAAGTACGATTTACTTATAACTTCTTAGTGAATCGACTGACTGGCAAAAAAACGGCGCGTTTGCCGTTTTTTTCCTAATCTACGTCTTTTTTTCCCCTGACTGAAAAAATGCCTTTTAAGGCCGATAAAGCGCTGTTATCACTGCTTAGTGAATCGCGCAGCAAGCAGTATTGGTCTTAAAAGCCATTTATCGTACTTAAAAGCAGTTATCACTGCTTAGTGAATCGCCCCTATGTCTGTTATTGCTACCATGTGAAATTAAGTCTGCACTAAGTATACTTGCGAGTCTGCATCTCTCTCTGCTGCCTGCACCCGTCTAGAGAATACACAGACATTACAAGACATTTTACATGGGAGTTCACAGCATAACTGTTTCGCCCTCAGGTGACTGGCATTTAAATCAAACTTGCGTAACATAAAGCTCAGAGATTGCCAGTCCTATTTCTGACTTTTTTCTATTTTATTGTTTTTTATTTGTGTGTAACCCTCTCTAACCCGGCTTTAAAGGAGTTTAAATCCAGTTGGATATATACATGGCTTGTCAGGAACTTTTATAATACAAACAAGAGCTTTATTCACATCCGTTGATAATGCTTGCTATACAAAAACAGACTTCACTTTATACATTAACTGGTTGCCAATAATATGGTTACTCTGTGCTTCTTCCCCTCACTCACGCTGGGGAGGTACTTATGCTTGTTTCCCTTAGAAACAGTTAGATTGGCAATCTCCTGCATAGTGACAATAGTGTCCATTCTAAAGTGGGCCTATCGTAAGAATACACTCTGTCCTTGGGGATCAGTATCCCGACACTCTGTGTACCGCCTACCGAGTCCATGCATATTGGATCAGGAGTTTACTTTAGACCTTCCGGTTGGGCCGATCTGATTATGCTCCAGACTTACTTCTTGAGAACTCCTATTAAGCAATATTCTCATTCGGGAAGAGGAGTGAGCAATCCTGGGCCATTACTATATATGCTAACTATATAGGGCACATTCCTTAACTGTAAACAATAAATGGTGACAGGACACCCTTAATATACATAACTCTACATACAACCATATTTACAGGACTCACAGTGAGGCTTCAGGCTGAACTCGGAGGAATCTCTTTCTAGAACATAGGGAACAACTATATATACCCTTCTATCTCTCTATAGTGATGCAGTACATGACTGTGCAGTGAGTTTTTCCCTCCTCTGGAAGCAAAAGGGAAAAGGAAAGACCGTGTTCTCACCCATGTCTGCTTGAAGCATTGGATTTTGAAGATGCATATTAATTGAAGAACAAGTGTATTCATTATATATGCTATGTAATAAATCTATACAAAATCTAAATAAAACATGCAAATGCACAAACTAGTAAGTAATTATACTTTTTAAGAAATATATTAATACAACATAAGTTTTTGTTTTCATACAATTCCAGCGGTATGCATGTGTGGCACTTTAGTATTGCTTTTTTCCCCCCATTGCAATCGTATATTTTACAGTGTTTGTGCATTTCAATCAGCCGTTAAGGTTGCAAAGTTCCACAGCAATTTGAATGAGATCACTTTTAGTATTCATTCACTAAACATGGAATCATATGCTACAGAAAGACGTGTATTAGAAAAAGAGAGCCTCTTGCGTCCATGTATCAAGACACTTTGCTTCAATTCTTGCCCATGTGCATCGCCTGACGATAGTGTCAGTAGAAGGAGTTGTACCGCAGACATGTTCTAATGAGATTTAATATATTGTGTCATTAATTCTACCTTTTTTTTCCGTGCCAAAATGAGCCAGGTCCGAGATGGCGCAAACCTGTCTAGTTAATAATCTGCGCCAGATGCAAGAAATATAATTAACTAATTTCTTACATGTGATTCAAATGTGAGAAGAGAATAGTGCAGTGTATCAAAGCACACATTTCTTTCCCTTATTACAAAGACCCCAATGTGCATTTCTCTGCATACAGAACTGCTGTGCAAGTAGATTGATTGGATGCAGTCATCATACATTAAAAGTTTTAAGGCAACATACAACAAAGCAATCAACAAGAGAGATAGCATCTGCTTTTCCGTCTATTCAGGCTGAAGTTTTTCATTGAAAATGCAGACATGTTTCTAAGTTACCCTAATTAACTCATAAGAATCCTGAGAAACGATCATATTAGATGCAGATGGAAAATCAAAGATTTAAGAATGTCAATACTGCAAGAGTATTATCATTTCTAGCAAACCAATTGAAATACTAATAAGAAAGGATCTCTCAATTAAAAAAAGCACGGGCACACTATGAAATTACTGCTTTAGTTATGTAGCTATTTGTGTGGTTTCTAAATATGGAATATACTGTTAGCTAAATGATAAGCAGGCAGCTGAAAGTACATTTACACAGAACACTTTCTAGTGTTGAATGAATAGTTTCAGCTAAATTTATTGACAGGCTAATTACCAATTCTTTTATACAATATATAATTTTCAAGAAGAAAACTTTCACGTAAGAATAATGTCCCCATATGTGCCAGCATGTCATATGCAGGTAGAAACCCTATAACCAATATTCACGTTTCATACGTTTTCCAATTAGATAGCATACTGAAGACAATAATTTAAATTTAGCAATTCACTTCAACTTAGATATTGTGCAGAACCCCTGACTGTATCACACGATTTCATATTTTATGCTGCATGCCCAACGGAAGTAGAGCAGTTGAGGTATTTCACATTAATTTAGTGTTGCATAAAATTCAGAGTAACAGAGCTAGAGGTCAAGCACCATTCATCATTAGTTGAAGTGGCATTTTCAACCCTACTTATAACAGCTGTGAGAAATACAAAGGTATTATTTGAAAGTATAGAGGATAGAGTACAATCCAAGCTCTATCTGCAGAAAAGGGAACAAGGTGCCACTCTGTCAAGATGGTAATGTGCTTAAATTTGGTGATGTCATTCTTCCATAACCTCAGGAGTCACAAGGCAGCACATTCCTAAACTCTGTTGTTGTACCACAGATAAGACATAACCATTTTGGATGTAAATGAATGACTCCAGTGTTACTGTGAACATAGTTCTGTGAATCCAAATTATGTTTTATATCAGGATACTAGCTTGCTGTTTTTTATATAGATGTTTCTTGTTATTAACAAGACGTTGCTTGTTCTCATTGCATCCTCAAGGCATAATAGTTTCTGGGAAGCTAAATAAGATCTGTTTTGGAACTGAAAAACAGCATTCCAAGATTTTTCAACAGAAGAAGACTTTGGCTAAATTAAGCCTTGTGACGATTACTCGCTGACATAGATCTCTCTTTTTAATTTATTTTTTATTGCAACTTGCGTTGTCTCCAATAAAATGGTAAGATAAGAAAGGGGAACGAGTATAATTAAAATCAAAATGTAATTATCTGCAAGAAACACTACATTCTGTGTTACAGCTGATACTTTAACTTTCTTTGGTATCAATGTTTTACAGAAGTCATACAGTATATGTGAATGTTAAATCCAACATAGTGTTCAATCCATTCAAACAATATGATAGGTCATTCATTTAAATATTTACTTTCTTTTTTCTTAACTAAAGAAGAAAAAGGTGCATTAATGTAGTGAAATGGCCAACTAGAGATGGGCACAACATACATTGGAGAATTTCACCTATTTTAGAGAAAAAGTCAGCTTCAATCCAAAAGTTTGCAATAAGTTCACTAAAGGCTAAAAAGTCAGTATGCATTGTATGTTTGCTCACTTTAAAAGTTATGTTTCTCGACATTTCTTTTCAGAGATAATATATGACTATAGGCATTTGCAAGAGTTACAGACAAGATGAAAATGTGAGATAGTTGAAGTCTTGAATGAACTTAGACTGGTGGCGTTTTTTAGAGTCTTTGGTAGGTTGTTCCAGTCGTGAAGAAGAGAAGGAAGAGCGACTGGATTATTTGTTGAACATTGGGACCATGAACAGTCTTTTGGAGTCTAAGGTAACCGATAACCATCCTCACGGATCATAAGAACTTGCTTTACATTGAAGGCGCACGCCGCCTGGGAGCCCGTCAAGCCAGATGGTTATTGTTTTTCTCTAGGTTTAATTTCATAATTTCCTACCGTCCTGGTTCCAAGAATATTAAAGCTGACGCTCTTTCTCCACCCCTGGATAACAAGACTGAGGATCAGCAAAAACCCATTCTACCGCCCAAATGTATTCTCTCGGCCACATCATTTGGAGCGCTCAAGGACATTGTCTGCCAACAAAGCCACATCCCTCCTGGCATCTCGCCTCCGCTGGACCGTCTCTTCACTTCACCCCTACACCGTAAGAAGGTCCTCGAATGGAGTCATTCGTCCAAATCTGCAGGCCATCCCGGCACCAAAAGAACATTGGACCTCATGTCTTGCACATTTTGGTGGCCTGGAATGCAAAAGGACATAACATTTTTTGTAGCTGTGCGCCCTACGTGTGCCAGGACTAAAACACCCAGGATACCTCCTGCAGGTTTCCTTCAACCTCTACCGGTTCCGGATCGGCCATGGACACATTTGTCTGTGGATTTCATTGTGGACTTGCCTAGTTCCAAGGGTATGGACACGATTCTTGTAGTAGTAGACCGTTTCTCGAAGCAGGCCCATTTCATACCCTTCACGGGCCTGCCCACCTCTCCCAAATTAGCTGACATCTTCATCAGGGAGATCTTTTGGTTACATGGAGTACTCTTGGAAATTGTTTCAGATAGAGGATCGCAATTTATTTCTCGTTTCTGGTGCTCGTTTTGCCTCCAGCTAGGTATCGCCCTCCATTTCTCGTCGGGATACCACCCACAGACCAATGGTCAAACGGAACGGACCAACCAGTCCCCTGAACAGTATCTACGTTGCTTTACGTCAGATTCCCAAGATCACTGGGCTGAACACCTACCCTGGGCAGAATTCGCCCACAATAATGCACGAAGCAGCTCCACCCTGGAGTCTGCGTTCTTCGTAATTTAAGGTTTCAACCCTTCCACTCTTCCTCTTGTTCTACCCTCCTTAGGGTTCTCAGCGGCAGATAACAGGATAAAGACCTTACAAGACCTGTGGAAACAGATCCAGGTCAACACCAGGCAAGCAGTAAATAGGCAAAAGAATCAGGCAGATCGCCACCGCAGACCTGCTCTAGACCTTAAACCTGGCGACAAGGTCTGCTTATCATTCAGGAACATCAGGCTGAATGTACCCTCTATGAAGTTCGTACCCAGATTTCTTGGACCCTTTTCTATATTCGAAAGGATTAACCCGGTGGCTTACCGTCTTGCTCTTCTGCCTTCCATGAAAATCCCCTCAGTATTTCATGTTTCTCGTCTCAAACCGGTGGTCCAGAATGCCTTTTCAGTTCCAGTGGCCCCCACCTTTCCCCTCATGGTTCAAGGAAAACCTAAATACGAGATCCAATCCATCCTTGACTCTAAGATCTCCAGAGGTTCGCTACACTATCTGGTGCATTGGAGAGGTTTCGGCCAGTAGGAGAGATCCTGGATTCCGAGTCACCGGGTTCACGCAGCCAAACTGGTCCATATATTCCAAATTACCGGAGAAGCCATTGTGGAGTCGCCCTGAGGTCACTCCTAAAGGGGGGGGTACTGTGAGGATTCGCCAGCCTGGCGGTCGCAAGACTGTCTCCTCACCCCAACAAGCCTTCCGTGACGGTCAATCAGGATGCGCGGTCTCGTGGTCCCAGTACGTGCGTGCAGACCTTGCGTGGCCTGATCCCCCGTCCGCGGATTCGGACCCCGCCTCCCGCTCTGACGCACAATGAGTGCACAATCAGTGCGCTCGGCCAGCCTCCCCACTGACACGCGATCCATGCCCCGCCCCCGCTCTACTGATAGAACCGGTGTGGGTGTGGTGCGCTCTCGGCTCTACCCCTGACCGCCGTGACACGTGCGGGTCAACACGCGATTGATCCCACCTCCTCTCGCCCTAAGCATCGGTGTGGGAGTGACGCGTGCTCCACGCTCCACCCCCTTGCCTCTGTGACGCACGCAGGAAGGCGCGCGAGCAGTTCCGCCCCATCCATGATTAGGCTGCATCATAGGGCACACCTGTGTGCACCAGCAGCCTATCGGCGCTTACTTCCTGGTTCCTTACTTCCTGGGTACACACATGGCTTCTCCATTTTGGCTTTATTTTTGTTAAATAAATCATGACACGGTGTAATATGTCATGTGGCGTTGTTCATCTGAGGTTGTATTTACCTAATTTTAAGACTTGCTAAGAAACAGATGATTGTTATTAAGTCCTGATATGTAAAACCATAGAATTCAAAGAAGGCGTACTTTCTTTTTCACACCACTGTACTTGCATACATATTGTGATATCCTCATGGCCAATGTTGTGCATCACTGCAATATTTGTTTACACAATGTATTGTGCTTTTATTAAGTTCTAACTGCCTATATATATTTGATGTAAAACGCAAAAATGCTATCATCAAATAATTGTTATATATTGCTAAAAAAAAGCAGAGGCATTGCAGCCTGATATTGAATTAGATACATATCCTCACGACCAACATCATGTCGACATGCCAACTCTAAGAGATTTACCGTTTGACACCTGGTTTGCGGGTAGTGCACAGAGCTATAAGGCAAATCCAAGTTTTTTTTTCCCCATCCTCTGCCAGCTGCTCCACTACAGTGATTTCCTGGCATCTCTGTATCTCTCAGTATCTGATCTCAAACACAGGAGAGACTAAGAGCCTGAAAGATCAATAGAGCAGCAAAGCAGAATGTCTGGCAAAAAAACACTCCCATATGTCCATTATTTTATGAGACTGTCCTATTTTGTTTTACACCTGATGTCCGATGTCACAGAAAAAAAGCAGATGCAAAAGATGGACTGTCATTTCCTATGTTTAGAAAAAACGGCTCAATTTTCAACATGGTAATAGAATAACAGCAAAATATCTATGGCATCTGTAACCCCAATCACCAACAAAATGCTGAAAGTATATTGCATAACAGTTACATTGTATATGATATATACATGAGCATAATAACGTCGTTATCTAGATTTTGGGAAGGAGCATGAGCCACATTTCACGTGTACATGTCTAGAACAGACAATAGGAAACCCATTTTATAAGCATGTCTTTATTTTAAGTCATTATTAACAAATATTGCTTTCTTAAATGAATAATAAAATGCATTGTTCACAACACATGTATATCTTTCAGATTCAATTTGAATAGATGACCCCTCAATTGCTTAGCTTTAAATATTCTACATAAATTATGGCATTTGTGGGTCAAGATATGACAAAGTGCGACTCAATCAAAAAAGTATCTTTTTTTAAAGCTTTTTCCTATGCCAAATGTAGGAAATTTAGTTTTCTGATGCAGATATACAATATATAGAGAGTCACATGGCACAGACCTTGTCGATTTGCACACACGCTTTCTTACATATATGCATATACAGTATGTATAAAGAGTGCTAAAAAAAATGCTTTATTTTTGTATACAGTATTATAAAATTATTAATTTCATAGTGCAATTCTGAGAGTGATTACTGTTACCACAAAACCTATATTGCTACTATGCAACAATAATATTATATTAATGTAGCCCTGTTTTCTAGTGAACACAGACTGCTACCATATGCTGTATGACCTGTAGGCTCACAGGGCCTAAGCCTCCGGCGTGGAGAACCTGGGGTAGACGTAATGATAGCTAATACCTGATACTTGGTGCAGCGCCTCCACCTGCGACAGCTCCCGCCAGAGGGGGAGTGCGTCTTCGCAGGACACTTATGTACATCAACACACTCACAGCAATATAAACAACCACATGACTTTACTAGCATGAACAAGGTTTGCGTGGTAATACTCATCAACGGGTGTCCCTCCCTAGAGGAGACACTATCTACGGCGTCTCGCAAGACGCTAAGTACCCTCCTCCACCGGGTGATCCCACCCTGTGTCCAGTTTCCCCCTCCAGTCCAATATCCCCCCACCCTCCGAGTGAGATACTGAACCTATATGTGTGACTGCACAGCCAGTGTGTCCTGACTAAGGTGATATCGTTGGTGCACTTGTGGCTTACCTGCCGGGCACTCCAGTACCCGGGCCTGCAAGGGTCTTCATAAAGGATCCGTGGACCGAGTTGACGTTGGCAGGGCTGTCCGGGCCGATACCACCCAGACGCATGGCAGCACGGTCTGAGCTCAGACCTCCTGCTGAACAAGCAATGTCTCTGGTAATGATAACGCACACACTACGGGAACCGGAACCTGTCTAGGGCCAGTCCTTAACTCTGCTCCACACTACTGGGGCTCAGGGCCTAACTGGGCCTGGGGTATAAGGCCTAGGTAGGGGCTGACTGCCTCCCTACACCGGAGCTCTGTCTCCTTCCTCCTCCCGCTAGCTCTGCCCAACGTGTGCGCTCTCCGACCCCTTTTCCCCCTTTCCTCACGCCTGATTGGTTCTCGCGCGTCACGGGGTTCCACGGGGTCGCAGGGATTTGTAGTTCCCTGGGCTCCCCCCCTATCAGAGCTCTCCTCCTTCGCGGGCTTTTGCATCTATCCCCGCGCATGCGCAACCTCTGGTCTCACCGTTCCTGCGCCTGCGCCAACCTCTAACATGGCGGCGCCCTCTATGCGGAACCTCCGATACATCGGAGCGTTCCCTGCACTGCAACACTCTTTCTCTACAACAACATGGTGACCAAGGGGAGCCTGGCTACATCCTCCCCCCTGTGGATTCCAACGACCCCGCTTGGACGATACCTTTCAACTGGTACAACTTTTATATAATGAAAAATGCATAACATACGACATTCTCTCCCTTCTAAATAAGATTGTACATTTCGTTAAACATCACGATCACTGACTTTACTCGATTGTGAGCCCACTGCTGAGCCTCATAGTGTGGTGCCCCAAACTGATCATATGACATTCTCATTGGAGGTTGCCCATTCCTTTGGCTACGCTTAACTGTTGCTCGGTCACACCCTCGGGGGAATGACTATCTTGGCCTTGAGGCTCACGTTCTTCCCTTGTGGGGATTACAGTCTCTAGGTGATCATTACCCAAACGAAGCATGGACTCTGCGGATCCAATGTCAAATTTTCCAGAGCCACCCCATGGGACGTGTGCTCCCCGAGCCCTTTACCCGTAGCTCCACTGGGAGACGCTCTCTGTTGAGGGCCCCTTTGAGAGGTTCCCTTTTGTGAATTTGCCTGAAGAACTGTGCTACAGGTCTTCGTATCGTTCCCTCCCAGTGTCGGTACGCAATCCAATGAGGATGCAGGCCACTCCACTTCTCCCTCTTCAACTTGTGAGATAGGGAGCAAATGATTTCGGTGCCATGTTTTTACCCGACCCTCCGAGTCCTTAATACGATAAACCGGAAGACCAGGCATCTGTGAGGCTACTTCGTACACTCCCTCTCTCCATCGATCAGCCAATTTATGTTTCCCAGGTACTCCCAGGTTGCGGAGAAGCACGGCGTCTCCCGGCTTAATGTCTCTGTATTTGACTTTATGATCATAATGCCGTTTGTTTCCGGCATTCAGCTTCTCTGTGAATTTCTCTGCCTGCTGGTAGGCCCGTTGCAGGTTCTCTTGTAGCCTCTATACATATCGGAAGTGGGTGGCATTGTGTACCCCGTCAGTGGAGACTCTCTACCGTATGTCCACAGGCAGTCGGGCTTCTCTGCCAAACATCAGGAAATATGGAGAAAACCCGGTGGAATCGTGTCGAGTGCAATTGTAAGCGTGTACTAAGGTTTCCACATGGCGGCTCCACTCAGCTTTCTCTACTCACGTCAACGTGCCCAGCATGTCCAGTAATGTGCGGGTAAATCGTTCGGGCAGTGTATCCCCTTCCGAGTGATAAGGAGTGGTTCGGGATTTGGTGATGTGTAAGATTTTTAGCAGTTCTCTTATTAATTTGCTTTCAAAGTCTCGGCCCTGATCGGAGTGTAGTCGTTAGAGAAGTCCGTAATGTATGAAGTACTTCTCCCAGAGCACCTTGGCAACCGTGATGGCTTTTTGGTCTTTCGTCAGGAAGGCCTGGGCATACCTAGTGTAATGGTCAGTGATGACCAGCACATTGCCGATGCCTCGGCTATCTGGTTCGATACATAGGAAGTCCATGCATTCCAAGTCCATGGGCCCGGTACTTTTTAAGTGGCCCTTTGGGGCGGCCCTGGTGTTCAATGTCTTCCGCTGAATGCACCACGCACACCGCCGACAGTGATGCTCTACTGCTTCTCTCATTTTCGGCCAGAAGAACCGATCCCTCACCAATCCGAAAGTCTTGTCGACACCCAGATGACCATGTTCGTCATGTAGTGACCTCAGCACCAAATATTGTAATCGTTTAGGTAGTACTAGTTGCCTCCTATTCGGGTGGTTATGGTACTCTACAACTCGGTATAGCAAATTGTCCCGTATTTCGAATTTATCGGCTTCCCGCCTCAGTATACCTCCCACGTCACCAGGAGCATGTTTGAGGACGTCAGGTCGGTTGTGCCTGATAGCATAGCGAGTAGCTCCGGCTACTGGGTCTCGTTCTTGGTAGCGCACCATATCCTTCCAGGCTATGATCTTGTCAGGGGTAACGTGCATACCACTGGGGTCCCGATATGCTTCCGGAATAATGTGGGATGCGCATCCTAGGGAGTCAGCCACCCTTAACTCAGAGAACGCCACTTGATCATTGACTATGGTGGTGGTGCAACACAGGGCCCTCATCCCGGGCCCCGGGATTGATTCCCATTGGTCGTCATCGGGGGTTGCAGCCAGGCCCGGTCGTCTAGACAATGCATCAGCCCCAATGTTCCGGGGAACTGGTTTATATTTCAGAGTGAAGTTGTAGTTGAAGAGGGCAGCCAGCCAGCGGTGTCCAGCCGCATCGAGTTTGGCTGAGGTCATGATATAGGTGAGCGGATTGTTGTCAGTACGCACCTCAAACGACACCCCGTAAAGGTAATCAGGGAGTTTGTCCACGATGGCCCACTTGAGGGTCAAGAACTCCAGCTTTTGCACTGGATAATTCTGCTCACTGATGGTAAGGCTGCGACTGATATAGGCCACGGGTCGTAACCCTTCTGGATACTTTTGATGTAACACCGCCCCTAATCCGCCTAGGCTAGCATCCACATGTAGTATGTACGGTTGTTCAGGGTCAGCATAGGCTAACACGGGGGCTGCGGTCAAATTCTGCTTCAAGTCTATGAAGGCTTGCTCGCACTCAACCGTCCACTTGTCACCGAAGGGTTGTCGGGCAGGCGTGGCCTTCCGGCCTGTGTCTTCCGGATATATTTTGAAAAGACAGTTGAGGGCTTTGGCCCATCGGGAATATCCCTCCACAAACCGGCGGTAGTACCCGCAGAATCCCAGGAACAAACGCAACTCCACTACATTGTCAGGTCGTGGCCAATTTACAACGGCTTCTATTTTGGCGGGATCAGTGGCAATCCCTTCTGCGGACACTATGTGCCCCACGTAAGTCACAGATGTCCTACAGAATCGGCATTTGTCCAGGGAGAGCTTGAGTCCTTCTTGAGCTAGCCGATCCAGCACCTTCAGGAGCCGGGTCTTGTGTTCCTCTAGGGTTTGTCCGAAGACTATGATGTCGTCCAGATACACTAGGCACTCCCGAGAGCTCAAGTCACCTAAGGTCTTCTCCATTAGCCGCTGGAAGGTGTGCAGGGGCACCACATATACCTTGGGGCATGCGGGTGAATTGGTAGAACCCCAGGGGACAGATGAACGCCGTCTTCTCTTGGTCCTCGGGGCTCATGGGTACATGGTAGTAGCCTGACCTGAGGTCCAGCACACTGAACCATTTACTTCCATGGAGGGCGTTCAGGATTTCCTCTATGCGGGGAAGATTATTCTGGTCCGGCACCGTCCGATTGTTCAGTGTCCGGTAATCTACATATAGCCTCACGGTCCCATTCTTCTTTATCACCACTAATATGGGGGAAGCGTAAGGGCACCGTGACTCTGTGACGATTCCGGCTTCTTCCTTCTCTTGAAGGACAGTCCGCACATCATCTACGTCTCTAGGAGCGAGCCGGCGGCAACGTTCCCAGAACGGTTTAGTATCATTCATCCGAATAGTGTGTTGGGCACTGCGACTGCACCCCACATCCATGTCCTCGGTAGAGAATACTTACCGTCTTTCTTCCAGCTGAACTCGTAGTCTCTCCTTCCATGTCTTCAGTAGTTCGGCTGAGCCGAAGTCGAAATCCAGCTTCGCGCCCGGGTGTTCCACAAGGGCAGCATTTACTTGCACCACCTCATCTACCGAGCTGACGGGATACATTCTCCCTATTTTCTGCCCCGCGTCGAGGGCCATGGGGAAGGGAGACAGATTCTGGACCATCACATAAATCTGGCGCGGAATGGCGGCCGGCCAATCCCGGAATTCAGGTACCAGCCGGTATCCTCGGTCTTCTTCTGGCGTGCTTTCTAGGGAAAAGAGCTGCTCCGCATCTACTCATTCAGCACACCAGGCAGGCATCCTCTGTATTTCCCCTGGTAGGTGTCTGGTCAGCCCCGCTCGGCCGCAGAACAACAGACCATAATCCTCTGAGGGTGTCACAGGGAGGTCGAGATTCGTCTGAACCAGCTGCAGTTGGAGACTGGACATGGGCAATTCATTGGTTTCTTGTAAATAGGCCCTGATGACGTCTTGCACGATGTCCGCATTAGTGCCTAGAATGACCGGGTACTTAGGCGGGTCTTTGGGTTCCGGACACACCAGAGCGTCCATATTCATGGGGTGAGACTTCCCGGTATTAAGCTGCAGTATCTCTAGGGCCACAGTCACTATGCCGTCGATGGGGTAGTCTTCATTGCTTAGCCCTCTTACTTTGATATGCTCGGCCGACTTCAGTGGCCACTTCTGGAGGTGTCGATCATAAAACTCTCGATATATGATGGTCACTTGAGACCCGGTGTCCAGTAGAGCAGAGGCATAGATACCATCTACTAGCACCCGGATGAGCACTACCGGTCCCACGTAATTATTCTCATCCCCGGGCCCTTCGCCGCTTTGGTTGGGGGCGGGGTTCTCTCCACTGGCCGCGTAGACACCGCACACCATGGCATTAGGCGTGAACTTCTTGGGGGAGGGACTCCGGTGCCGGGACTCCCCCATTCGGTAATCATAGGAGATGTGCCCCTTCTTCCCGCACTTGTAGCAGGACATATTCCGTGGCGGGGTGCGACGATTATACGGAGGCGAGGTTCGTCTGGCATACTTCGGCCTCTCGGGCTGGGTTTATCCGGAGGATCTTCCTTTTTTTTCAGTACCTCCTTTGAGTTTGGAGCTGCTGGCGGCCTTAGCTTTCTGGGGGGAGTGAAGCATTAGGTGGGTTTGATGCTCTTTGACTTGCTGTAACAGTTTGATAAACGAGGGGGGTGGCCCTCGAGTGAGGTTGTCACGGATCATGTTCGCGATAGGGTGGCTAGGACTGGATCCCCGTAAGTATTGCTTGCAGAGATATTCGTTCATCTGTGAGGCTATTACGTACTTATGGTGTAGCAGGGGACCTAATGAGATTTGCACGCGATGAATGTAGGCCGATAAGTCTTCTCCTTCTTTCTGGTTTATAGCGTAGTATTTGGCCCACAAGGCCCCATCATCTTCAGTCGCATTGTAGGCCTCAACTAGGAACTCGATCATCATCGGAGAGGTCAGATCAGGATACTGCTCTCGGTGAATACTGATTAGGGTGGATGCCGGGGGCCTCAAGCACTCCATGAGGCATTGACGTTTCACGACATCCGTGCATGACCATTCTTCCATCACCCCCCGAGTGTGCTCCTTCCAGGGGTTTATCCCATCTTCCCCGGTGGGTACGGGCAGAGTCCCAGAAAAGGTCTTCAATTTCCGGTTATTCTGGGAATGTGTGGCCAGAGTGAGAGCTTCTACTAACGGAGGTAAACTGGGTGGTGTGGTTAGCTGGCCTACTTTGTCATTGAGTTTCTGCAGCACGCAACCCTGCTTCTTCTGATACGCAAGACCCGGGATAGATAAATTCGGATTGACAGCTGCCCGCTTCGCTAGCTGGGTAGGGAACAGAGGTGAGGATAGGGCAGTCGTCGCCCAGTCCCTCCAACGGGGGGTCTCGGAGTGGGTAGACAAAAGGGCTCCCGCCGGGCGGGGAATTGGGAAGTTGCAGGTATTGCGGGACTGCGGGATCGAGGACTACTAGATCTCATCGGCAATCTACTAACAAGGTGTTCCACTTAGCAACTTGGTCTATGAGAACATCTACCAGGCGGGCTTTGGCAAAGCCAAGTAGTTGTCGTAGCGCCGTTTGCAATGTCTCTAAGGGTAGGGCCATGGGTACTTGGGTCATAGCCACCATGCGGCGGACTGGCATTTGCATTTGCCGCGCCCAGTCGCGCACTCTCTGACGCGAGGGAAGGGCCAGGCGGCGGTAGGCATTTAGAGGGGGGCACCCCAGGTCTATGATCTCAGCAGCGCCTCGAAATGTAGCCCTGTTTCCTAGTGAACACAGACTGCTACCATATGCTGTATGACCTGTAGGCTCACAGGGCCTAAGCCTCCGGCGTGGAGAACCTGGGGTACACGTAATGATAGCTAATACCTGATACTTGGTGCAGCGCCTCCACCTGTGACAGCTCCCGCCAGAGGGGGAGTGGGTCTTCACAGGACACTTATGTACATCAACACACTAACAGCAATATAAACAACCAAATGACTTTACTAGCATGAACGAGGTTTGTGTGGTAATATTCATCAACGGGTGTCCCTCCCTAGAGAAGACACTATCTACGGCGTCTCGCAGGACGCTAACTCCCCTCCTCCACCGGGTGATCCCACCCTGTGTCCAGTTTCCCCTCCAGTCCAATATCCCCCCACCCTCCGAGTGAGATACTGAACCTATATGTGTGACTGCGCAGCCACTGTGTCCTGACTAAGGTGATATCGTTGGTGCACTTGTGGTTTACCTGCCGGGCACTCCAGTACCCGGGCCTGCAAGGGTCTTCACAAAGGATCCGTGGGCCGAGTTGACGTCGGCAGGGCCGTCCGGGGCGATCCCACCCAGACGCACGGCAGCAGGGTCTGAGCCCAGACCTCCTGCTGAACAAGCAATGTCTCTGGTAACGATCACACACACACTAAGGGAACCGGAACCTGTCTAGGGCCAGTCCTTAGCTCTGCTCCACACTACTGGGGATCAGGGCCTAACTGGGCCTGGGGTATAAGGCCTAGGTAGGGGCTGACTGCCTCCCTACACCGGAGCTCCGTCTCCTTCCTCCTCCCGCTAGCTCTGTCCAACGTGCGGGCTCTCCGACCCCTTTTTCCCCCTTCCTCACGCCTGATTGGTTCTCGCACGTCACGGGGTTCCGCGGGGTCGCTGGGATTTGTAGTTCCATGGGCTCCCTCCCTATCAGAGCTCTCCTCCTTCGCGGGCTTTTGCATCTATCCCCGCTCATGCGCAACCTCTGGTCACGCCGTTCCTGCGCCTGCGCCAACCTCTAACATGGCGGCGCCCTCTACGCGGAACCTCCGATACATCGGAGCGTTCCCTGCACTGCAACACTCTTTCTCTACAACAACATGGTGACCAAGGGGAGCCCGGCTACATCAATATAATACAAATTTACCTTATATCTTAAAGTACACAAAACTATTGAGATCTTAGGGGTAGATCCTCAGAAGTGTGCAAAATATGGGCAAATAATGTTACCTTACCTTATTTTCCTCCGTATTAACGGGTATCCTCAAGGCTAATGATATGCAAAAGTAAGGCCCCCTATCAAAACTACCAAGTTAACGTTACATGGATGAAGGGTGATTACCATAGCCTAAAAAATACACTGCACATGCGCAGTGGAAAAGAACGTTATTAGGGAACGTTAGCACAGCACGGCTGTAACTACCAGCATTGCCCGGTTGATGGGATCTGTTAGTGTTCTGAGCTGGGCAATGCAGGAGAACATTGACAAATTGCCGATACATCTTTCCCAACCACATCAGGCATAGTTTGTACTTTGTACTTCTCGTTGTCTGTAATGTATATAGTTCTGTTAGTTAAATATTATATATCATCGTGGTAGAGGTACTGTAAAAGTCATTAACTATATTCTTTGAGAACTGAGGAAAAGGCGATTAAATGTTCTTTTTTGACAGGAAAAATGCTGTATTTAAAAAGCAAAGTATTTTGATGTGACAAGTTCTGAAGATTTGGTGTCAGGAAGTGCATTTAGTGCGTTTTTGACAAAAAATGCACTTAATGAGTTTCATCTCTACAACAAAGATGTGTTAACAAAATACACTGCATATGGGCATTGGCAAAGAATGTTCTTAGGAAACGTTAGTATACTATACTAGTTAGAATATTATATATGTTCAATTGTTTTGAGTTTGTTTTTTAAAACACCGTGCCTAAACTATGTGTAATTAAATATTATTTTGGTTACTTCTGTCTCCTAGAAAATAATTTTCTCATACGTAGATTCATTCAGGTAAACTTATATTTTATACCATAAATTATACATACAATAGTAGGCCAAATAAACCTAGCAAACATTCACTTTCATCATTAAACACCATATTATAGTTAATCCCTTAAAAAACAAACAAAACAAAAAAACAATATTAATTTGTTGCTGTGTTTCAGCCATTTATATGTTCTACTATATATCTGTAGCCATGTTGTTAAATGGCCTACAGTTTTCTCTCATGCTGGCAGTTAGCCTGGTAAGTTACAGGGTTGCCAGCATCAATCATGGAGGTTTGCCCTCACACCCTGGTGAGGTGTCATATGTATCCAAGGGGAGTGGTAACATGCTCTGAGTCCACTGTTAGTGACATCAGAGATGTGCCAGGTTCCTGAGGTATATAAGGACAAGCACTGTCCAAAGTTAGTGTGTTCTACAAGGTTGAGCAGAGCAGAAGGCCAGAGTGTACTAGTGAAGCAACTAGTGACATTGCTCTAATTGAGGGCCCAGCAGCAGCCCGGCTGGGCCTACACTGTGTCCAGGGACCTGGCACAGGAGGTGATTCCACTTCATTAACAGAGCATACCTTTCAAAGGGAAGTACCAGCCTAGATGAGCGGCTGAGTTGCTGTGAAGGGCAGCTGGGCAATACCATCATCAATAAAGATGTCCAGTTCTAAATCAACTCCACTGTGTGAGACTGAAGTTATTCTCCAGCGGAAGGCACCACCGAGAAGGAGTTCCTCATCAGAACCATCTCCCTGCGGATGCAGAGATCCTGATGAGGTGGAGGCGCTGCACTGTATGTAGGTAGGACTCATACACGCTACCTCAGCTGCCTGTCTGGGTTGACATCCCCACACAACATCATGCGGGAGACTCAGGAGTCCTGTTGCCAACAGTTGCACCACCAGACACTACCATGTAATGGGGACTGGTTAGACCACAGGGGCCAATATGAGATTGGGTGGGTCAGCCTTAGCCAGAAAATCCGTTACATATCTATTAGTATAACACGTCATGAAAGGGTTAATTCCTACACTTAGTCCATTCATATGGGTACCACTTAAGACCCCTTTTCCATTGTAGGCTATTTGGAGAAATAACGCAATGCTGCACAGGGTTTAGAAGTGAGTAAGGGCAGCTTTCAGCAGGCGCTAAATAGTGTTGGATTATTAGCATAACGTTAACGGTAACCGAGGTCAGAGGATCTCCGTTGGTAGGGAAAGTGCTCATTACCATATCATTTGCATATAAAGAAGCCTGAGGTCTGTTAAAATGTAAGATTTCCTAATTTTGAAGGAAAATGGTTGAACGTTACAGCGTTAAGCAGCTTTGGGGGATGTGAATTATGGATACGTTAAAATGAGAAATTATATAACATAACCTTAAAATATTAGCGACCTGAGGATCTTCCCCTAAGTTTCCTCCTTCGTTTTTATCAAGGTGATTTTTATTATGGCAGAAACATTTCATAGTAAAGAAATAAAAACAACTGAAAGATGAGCTATAAAATATGGCTGCGCTGTGTACCACACTGTAATTGTAAAGCGCTTTGTGTTCCATTGGGAGAAAAGCTCTCTATGAAATAGTTACTTTTAATTCAATAGATGATTCAACATATAATAATTATTGGTAGGCAGCACATTATATCTGTGTAAGAATGGTGCCTCACTAAATTCAAAAAGATGATTGCGGGTTTTGTTTTCAGTTAATACCTATTTTTTTTCTATGACGCCTAACTAATCAGGACATGTTAAATGAAGTGGAGCAGTAACCTTTCTCCTACCAGGGGATGCTGGCAGAATCAACAAGGTATGCAGGAGCTTCCCACACTAGTTCCAACATGAGAGATGATACCCTTTGCCTTTTTGCTTCCTTGAGAAAGTGCAGGACCATATTTGACCTAATTACAGAGCTCTTAAGATCCATGGGGGATGCCATCATTTAGGCCAGGGGTTCTCAACTCCAGTCCTCAAGCCTCCCAAACAGGTCAGGTTTTCAGGATATCCCAGCTTCAGCATAGGTGGCTCAATCAGAGGCTCTGATTGAGCCACCTGTGCTGAAGCTGTGATATCCTGAAAACCTGACCTGTTTGGGGGGGTGGGGGGCATGAGGACTGGATAGAGCATCCCTGATCAAGGGCACAGAAAAGTCTTTAAAGCCTTTCTTGCCTTCGTCTTTCCAATAAGTGATGTTACAAATATTAAGGCTGTGATGTTCAAGAGGCGTGGGCAGTATCACAATTCCCCAAGATGATATTTGGTGAAGTTATGCCAAATATGGCAAAATAAACAATATGAAGGACAGACAAGGAGCAAGGCAACTCAATGGGATGGAAAAGGGAGAGTTGCTCAAAGGATAAAGAGAGGAGGCCTTATGTAATATGAGTTCCTTAATGCCGTGCTCATATCTCCGGAATAATTTAGTTAATTCACTGCCTCTCTGGACATAACTTGCACCTATGTGAAACCTATGTTGCATCCAGTGGCTAATTTTTCATTTATGTCAAGAAATGCTAATAAAGTGTGGGTGTTATTTACTAAAATCTCATTGCTCCAAGACTGGGGCCAAGTCTGCGCCCAAGAATTGCACCAGATTTATCAAAGGAACGTTTCCATAGCTTTCGATGGGATTCTTTTTCTTTAATGAAGATGGCTGTGGTTTTTGCACTGGCTTTGCTCTATGTTTGTAGTTGGGAGACATTAGAACATAGACCCCCCATAATGTTCTTTTGTTATGTCAATAACCTTAGATATGGATCATGAGATTTAAATAGCCTTATTGATATTTAGCTTTTTGGATTGTTTGAATTTCATTATCTTACAGAAGCTGGAATTATTTAAAATGTATTTTACTTTAATTTGAAGCAATAGATGCAGTAGATAGAATGAAAAGTAAAGCAATACAAAAAAATCAGTAATGCAAAAGAACAGTGGGGTCTCGCCTTAATTTGATTTTTTTCTACAGGTGGTCTGCAGCTGCATCTAAACAGGTTATGACACCAATTTCCCATGAGCAAAGAAACAAAGTCATATCTGTATTCTCAGAAATATATTTGGTATTCCAGATTTATTTTGTACTAAAATAAGAATAAAAAGCATTCTCTAGAATTGCCTGAGGTAAGTCCCCAAGCCAGGAAGAAGACAGAAACACTCTTGTCTCAGTGGTTGTGTGCGTGAAAAAAGGGATATCAAAACCCTTCTTCACATGACACACAGAGGCCTTTTGCCAGCTTGTAGCTATTTCAATCTATTTATATGAACATGGACTCCATTGACTATAGCAGCAAACTACACAGAATGAACAACAAATATGCTGTTTGTAATTGACTTCTAGGCAAATCGCAATGGCACATCATGGAAACTCAGATGACTATAATAGCTTTTTAGTATTCTTATGATTATAATTTTTGCATATATCCTATTTCAAACCTAAGGATAGCAAAGCATCTGGGAATCTTAGATGTTAAAGTAGTGATATCACTAAACCCGTGTAAAAAGAAAAAGTATTATTGACCAAATATAATGAATGGCCTTTAATGGAAATGTAACTTTTGTCTTTGTTTTAATAATAAGTGAGTGGGTCCTTTTTCTTTTGTATTTGCATGTTTTTAGTTCTATCAAATTTTGTTTTGGTTTTGTCAAAACTCTAGTTGTTTGATGTAGGCTTTGTATTTCTTTTACCAAATTATGGAAATAAATCTATATAAAGCATACAGTATATGCCTTTTTTTGCATTTTGTTATTTACATACTCGACCTGCCTTTTTGAACACTGATTTTATTTTCTTTAAATCTGAGCTCCACTAAGTAGAAATAAGCAATTGAAATATTAAGTGTCTGGGAAGTTAAAATGAAGCTCTCCCCTAAGCACAATGTGGGGTACAGGTTACCATGGTAACCTCAGGCACTTGGGGTTAAGAAAATTGTTACCCTTTTTTTTTCAACTCTTTATTTTGCTATTTATCAGGAATACCAAAACAAAAACGTTGAAACCACTCATTTGGGGACCGTCATTGTGCCATGGTGTTAGCATACCACACAGTACAGTACATACATAGCATTGCTCAATGGTTCAAATATAATGTCACCTGATTGGTGTTTGACCCTAGAAATAGACACAAATTAAAGGACATCAGGTCCCCCTTGAAGGGGGAAAGAAAGAAAAGAAAAAGGGGGTGGGGTGGAAGATGGCTAGTGTCGTCCCCTGCGGCACATAAATGTTGTTCCCCTAGGAGGGATGAAAGATCCACCAGCCCACTTTACCACTTAACCGTTCCTTTACAGTAAGGCCTGACTCAGGTTAAATGCAGTTGTCCCCTCCTGTGCTGACCATGGGCCCCAGACCTTGGAGAACTATTGGGAAGTTTCTCTTAGATAAGCAGTTATTTTTTACAGAGCAAATGTGTGCCATATTCTGTGCTCAATTACATTAAGGTCTGGCACTGTTTGTTTATTCCAGCAGGCAGATATGTGGCATGTTGTAGCTAGAATGATATGTGAGCTCAGTAGTGATGGGCGAAACTTTCAAATTAGGTTCCCAAAACTCCGTAGATTATTTTGTCGTAATCCCCTCCGCACACCAATATCTGCATGCGGGTTTCATGCTTGAAGATCCAGGCAGATTCATTCAAATTCGCCACTGACTGCAATACGGACAGATTTTTTTAGAACTCGTCTGCAGATTATTAAAATAAAAAAATAAAAAAATAGCACACACTTCTAATTTTCTAAGCAGTTACTAGTTGTGTATATGTCCCCTCAAGAATCTCTCCAAATAAATTAGGGAGACATGCCTATGCTGAAAAAGGAGCACACCTGAGCAATATGCTAATGGTAAGCAAAGTATTGAAGCTTGAATTAATAGCTACTGCTGCGGCACATCTGAGTCTAACATTTGCCCGTAATTGTCCGGGGCTTTTTTCGGCTGGTGCCCGGCTGGTGCCAAACTTTGCCGCGCGCCAGCCGCATCTTCCCCTCCCTGTGTGCGCATCTTCGTTGCTGTTCCCCTCCCCTTCTGACCCCCTGGCTGCTCCCCCTGGCTGCTCCTCTGCTTCGCGCAGCTTTGCGCAGCTTCCCCTTACCCCTGTTTCCCCCTTCAGCCTTCGGGGATGCCGGGGAAACCTGGCACGTGTGACCGGCGCCACAGTGACACGCGGCACGCGCCAGGAAAAAAACAAAACCAGCCGCCGTCTGCCCGCACATTGCGGTGGCGGCCGCCACTGTACAAGGGAGCAGTATGATATCATAGACATTATTGAAACATGGTGGGATGAAACTCATGAATAGGCAGTTAATGTAGAGGGTTGTTCCCCGTTTGAGAAGGATTCAGCAAATAGAAGAGGTGATGGAGTACAGTATGTTTATATGTTAAACCAGATCTAAAACCTATTGTAACACCTCTACCCTCAGCGAATAGAAGAGGTGCCAGAACAAAGTGTCTCACTGTCTTCTTAAATGATATTGCTTATGTGTAGGTGATGCTCAGTGGTCTTTTATTTTATTTTTCAGGTTCTCAGGGTGCTGGATATCATGCAGGGCTGGAATGGTAAGCAATAATAGAACAGGGCACTAGGAACTTTTCTTTAACTTTATTGGAACAGTCCAATAATACAACTTCTTTTTTAGGGGTGTTCATGCAGCATTCCCCAAAGAGGCACAATTCTTTCACTTGTCACATTAAGGCAAAGCACTTGCCATTGCGAATTTGGCTGCTCCCACCTCCACTGGGACCCATTGGCAGGGTGCGCTCAAGTTTGAGGAAGCACACCCTATCCCCCTGACATAGCTTCTGCTCCTCTCTTTTGAGGACAGATGGGAACAAATTCCTTCTGGCAGCTATGGAGAGATAATCTAAGGAACCTATTATTGAGGAACCTATAATGAAGTGCCTTTCCCCCCCTTCTTGTGGATAGAACTTGCCTACGGGCCATATATGGGGACCCTGTAATTGATAGTAACTTTTTCCTCACTGCAAAATAACAAAGGGGCTTCTTTCCTAGTTACTTACTAAAAACATATTTACAGGTGAGATCCTGAAAGGAAACAGGGTCTTGGGGGTGCTTAAAGACAATTACATGACCCAAATTATTGAGGAACCAACTAGGAGAGGGGCAATACTGGATTTGGTAATATCAAACAATGTAGAATAACAAATGTTCAAGTCTGGGAACATTTGGGAAACAGTGATCATAACATGGTCTCTTTTGAAATAAAGATCAAAAACCATATTACATGGATTCAACAAAGACTTAAAATTTTAGAAAGGCAGATTTTAATAAACGAAGGAATAATCTACAAGGAATATATTGGGGTGACGTTTTTGCAGGGAAATATATGGAAGATAAATGGGCTGTCTTTAAAACATTATTAGAAAAGCACACTTATAAGTGTATAAACTTAAGTAATAAATATAAAAGAAACAAGTCTAAATCAATGTGACTAAATAAACAGGTAGGGCAGGAAATGGAAAAGAAGAGGCAGGCATTTAGATTTTTAAAGTAAGAAGGGATGGAGGCATCGTATCAGAATTATAAGCAATGTAACAAAAGTTGCAAAAGGGCAATCAAATTAACAAATCCCATCTCTATGGTCTCCCCAAACTTCGTCTCCCATTTTAACATATACTGAGGGCGCATTTGGCACCTTGCACCGTATTTAAAAGCAACTGGTAGATCAGAGAGATCATCCAATTATCCAGATATCTGGGGCTGTATAGCTCCTCAAAGTACCTCAAAGTAGGTCGTATTAATAATCCTCGGTGGATTGTTAAAAATCAGCACTCAGGTTAAATCCAGGGATGAGGAGAAAGAAGCTACGGATTATTAATCTTCCGTGTGGATTTTGTATTCAATATGTAAAATGAGTGTGGATTCTTAAAAATAAATATAGCCCCTCTTCCTGTACTAGGGTCTGGCTCCGTGTGTCTGGGTGGTGCATACCTGCTGGCAACAGGAGGGCCTGAGTCTCCCGCAATGGTATGGGGGATGACAGGTCCAGGTTACTGGGGTGAATGCCTCCGTCTCACTTAATGGTGCAACGCCTCCATCTCTGGTAAGCCCTGGGGACGAAGGGTGAAATCCTTCCAGAGAGTCCCTCCTCTTAGGGACGAGAGATTTCAGTCTCACACAGTCTTTACTTAAGAAGTAGCAGCAGCTCTTTATTCAAACAGCACAGCAGAGTAGCAGCAACACAGTTGCCTCCAATGTACAGGGTCTTCTCTCCCACCAGACTGCAAGGATGGTCTCTGGGGCTCTTTGTCCCTGTCTCCACCCCAAGCCACGGGCACTCAGGGTGGGGCTAGCTCTTCCCTCACCCCCTAGGCAGGGTGAGAGGCACTGGTCCACCTATAGCTCCCTAAAGTTCTAGCAGCTCTATCAGGGCCTGCCAGTTCTCCTCCTCCAGCTGTGCACTTCATGCACTTCTCTCTCTGACACTCTAATACTAACTCCCCTGCCACTGACAGGAACTGACAACTAAATTGAGACAGCCCTGCCCCTCATGATGTCAGCAGACCCCTCCCCTGTGTCTCTTGCCTTAGACACAGAGTCAGGTGGCCTACCTCCACCACTCAGAGCAACGCTTGATGTGGGGGAAACCCATGATAACTACTGCCAGCCTGTCTTTACCAGGGCTTATACCAGCAGGAGGAAAGACATATAGCCCCATTTCTTACCAGGGTTACATAAACATCAACATATCTATCATTCACTTTCATTAATTAACAACATATTGCAGTTAGTCCCTTAAAAACCCCAATGAATATTCATTTGTTATTGTTTTTCAGCCATATATATGTTCCACCATATATCTGTTAGTAGAATAAATACATCATGAAAGAGTCCATTCCTACACAGTCCATTTAAATGGGTACCACTTAATATTTTCTCTTTTATTTGGAGAAATAACGCAATGCTCTGCAGTTTTGGAAGTAATAGCAGCTTTCAGCAGGCACTAAATATTGTTGCATTATTAGCATAGCGTTAGCCGTAATGGAGGTCTGAGGATCTCCCTTGATAAAGTGCTCATTATCATATGATGTGCATATTAAGAAGCCTAACGTTATGTTCAAATGTATCATTTCGTCATTTTTCAGGAGAATGGCTGAACAACGTACCGTTAAACAGCTTTGAGGATATGCGTTACAGATATAGTTACGTTAAAGAGATAATGTAACATTAAAAAATTAGCGTCCACCTGTGGGTCTACCTCTAAGTGAGATCTGGTGAAGTTACCGAGTGTAAATCTCCATCAGGAGAAACAAAATGGCTGTCAAATCTCAGGCCTATAGGAAGCTGCATCATGACTAGTTGTGGCTTCCAAACATATGAAGCAGGACTTCCCTCTTGCGCACTAGGGTACGGGTATGAGCAGCAGGGGAGATATAGGGAGAATGAACAACGAAAAAGACAACACCGATGGAGCATAGACACTAACAAATGGATAAGTCCCTATATCGTGCACTCAGTGCCTGTAATTGGGAAAGTGACCTTACACAATTAAGATAGGCAGTATGGAACGGTGGGGCTGGTCCTGTATGTATTGCATATTGAATAAGTTAAAATATCCATTGAATTGATATACATTAAAAAAATATCAGAACCAGACTATGAAGTATAAGGTGAGGGATAATATATAGTCTGGTTCTGATATTTTTTAATGTATATCATTTAAATGGATATTTTAACTTATTCAATACGCAATACATACAGGACCAGCACCACCGTTCCATATTGATAGTGATCAATAGGGCGTAATGGAGAGGGGAAATATATATGGAGGTAAAGGGGTCAGGGGGATAAAAGAAGGTAATGGGTATGGGGGGAATAGTGTTGGCCACTTGGCCACCGGCGGTGCACCGCCACTATAACTCACCACCGGGCAGGTCACTGCAGTACAATTTGCAGCACTTTGGCCGCCTGGCGCTCCTAGTCCTGTGACCGCTATGGAAATAAGAGCGCCGGACAGCCGACGTGCAGCGAATTATACAGTGAAGACCTGCCTGGCGGTGAGTTGTACTGGTGGCGGATCGCCGGCATCACATTGGTCCCATTCCGTGAGGTAAGGGTATAAGGAGGTCCTGGGGAGGAGGTAAAGGGGTACTGGACCTGGGTAGGGGTATAAGGGGGTACTGGGGAGGGGAGTATTGGGCCTGAAGAGGGGGATAAGGGAGTACTGGGCCTGGTGAGGGGTGTATAATGGTGTACTGGGCCTGTGGAGGGGGGGTAAAAAGGGGTACTGAGTCAGGGAGCATAGTAGCTTACTTGGGCCCACAGATGTAACTGTAGGTCCGCAGAATGAGAGTCTGGGGAATCCCCCCTTCCAGATGGGTGTCTGCCAGCAAAGGGGAGGTCCCTACATGGGGGGGGGGGCTGCGGAAGGGCAGGGCCCTGCAGGGTGAAGGGGGCCTGCAGGGGGAGCTGGGGAGGGCCCTTCTTGCCGTTGCAGTCAAACTCATTGCCATCATTGCCAGCAGGGGACAGCAGTTCCGGCTGTTGCGCCCCCCCCCCCCCTCCCTGTCATGGCCCTGCCCCCCAGGAGGTCCCTGGAGCTGAAAACAGTGTGGTTCATCTCTGGAGGGCTCCCCAGTTCCAATCCTGGTGGTTAGTTAAGGTGGATTGCCGCTTTAAAACATTCAAAGCTGTTGTTTAAAAACATATCTCCATTAATATCCATGCTCCTGTTTTCTAGATAAATGCTCATTCAGTTGCATTTGTTTGAAGCTAGAAGGCATGGCTTCCAGTGGTAAGTTGCATTAGTAAAACATAAATACTGAATAAAACACTTCACTTTGCACTCCAGAAAAACTGTTTAAGCAATTTAAAGAACATATAAATATAGTAATTAATCCTTCACAAATAATGCTTATATTTAAAATGCAATCATACAACCTTTTACACTTATACATGAATCATTATAAAACCCTCTCAGCCTGCAGCCTATATATTCAAGTGCCAGTATACATTAGTAGTGTTAGTAGGATAGTCAGAAGAATGAGTAGCACCGTATACAATGAAACTGTGCAATGCCTTAAGGCAGGGGTGGCCAACTGTAGTTCTCAAGGGCCACGAACAGGTTTTAAGGATATCTCTTCTTCAGCACAGCTGACTCAATCAGAGGCTCAGTCAACGTTAGGCTTTAACCCAGGCTCCTTCTCGTGCTCAGGTAATTAAAACAATGATTGCTTCTCCCACTGGCGCAGTGTGTATGTCCCGCTGCAGTGTACGTTTCGCCTATATATCGCACAATTTTACCCACAGGGGCATGCCATGTGCTGCAATAATGTTGGCACATACTGCAGCAAACTTATTTGATATGTATCCCCCCTATTTCCACAGCCTATATGTGCTGTAGCAGCGGCCTGAGTCCTTCCTCCCTTAGTACAGTACACCCTAATTGGACCCCTTGATGAAAAATAAACAGACGAGACGTGTTTATATAAAACGTTAAGCCCTGGGCAACCTTACCCTGATGGCACTCACTCTTAAATAAAAACATTAATATATATTAATATATATTAATATATATATTCAGTGTTCGACAAGCCTATACATTTGCTCGCCCCGGGCGAGTGGATTTAACATCGTGGCGAGCTCCTATTGGCCCAAGCAGCACACGTTTGGTACTAAATGGCGAGTAGATTTTTTTGTGTGGCGAGTAGATTTTTTGGTGATTTGTCGACCACTGTATATATTTATATATATATATAATTTATATATATATAGCCATGCCAACTGTGGCTACTAGTCTGCTTCCCTCCTGGCAGTAAGCCCTGCTATGATCAGGCTGCCAGTAGTTGCTGATATGGGGTTTTTCCCCTCCTAAGTACTGCACTTGAGTGACAGCGGGAGGCAGTGACATCAGGCCTGGGCATGACCAATCATGACTCAGACCTGATGCCCTCCTCCTGGTTGTGCTTAAGGGCAGGTACCGCCCAAATTTAGCAGTGCCTTTCCCCACTTGAGGAAGGCAGGTCACACATTGGAGAGGCTGAGTATTGGGCCTTCTCCAGTCCTCTTCCCTCCGGGGGGAGAGTGAGTGTGGACCATACCTCTGCCTCTGCTAGGGAGGCAGGGAAGAGCTAGGACAGCTGTGGGTGCCATTGGCCTGTAGTGACGGTCCTGGGACCATCCTTCAGTGGTAGCTGAGAAGTACTGCATCGGGCAGAAGCCTGCTTGTTACTGTGCTGTACAGATGAGATAATAAACCGTTCCTGTTGTTATACCTCCTGCCTGGTGCATGACCTTACTGGGGGAAGAGGTAATAATTCTACTGTGGGAGATCACCTTCAGTTCCCTGAAGCCTACGGCAGATGGAGGCGCTGCACTGCTAAAAAGATATGTAGGGTATGAACCCCAGAAGCCTAGTCCTGTTTCCCCACTACCACCGGCGGACAACTCAGTCCTCCTGTTACCAGCAGGTATCATGCACCACACGATTAGTAATGGCCAAATCTCCCACCGGGTGGGGGAAACACTGTTACATATATATATTTACACAATAAACTAGAACTCTGCACTATTGTCCATTTGCCTAGTCCCAGCGTTCAATCTAGATGCCCCTTAGGCTGAGTTTATAGTAGAAGCTACAGTGACGCGACCGTGT
Organism: Ascaphus truei; assembly: GCF_040206685.1. Classification (NCBI taxonomy): domain Eukaryota; kingdom Metazoa; phylum Chordata; class Amphibia; order Anura; family Ascaphidae; genus Ascaphus; species Ascaphus truei. The sequence continues at coordinate 92,515,453 of NC_134489.1, forward strand.
GACGTCAGTCGTTGCTGTCCTGCAGCGATTACTGCACTCTGGAGACCAGAGATCGCAACTGGGGGGCATGGCCGTGAGCAGTTCACCCTCATTGGCTGAATTGCTCACGTGCCCGTGACGTCACCCCTCGATCGCTGGAAATATCAAAATATTCTGTCATCAAGAGATCGCAACGGCTGATATCACGCGATCGCCGTCAAGGTCACGCCCACTATGGGCACCCATGACGGACTACGTGTACTTGCTACGACACAGCGCAACGTTGCAGTCACCGTACCAAGTACTTTAATCTTGGCCTTTGGCTGGCTTCATTTGCCAGTGCTGCACTGGAGCTCAGATCTCATAATGGTGTGTAGTGGTGTTGCAGGCCTATTAAGGATGACACTTTTTGTGAGGTGTGTGTAAGACGGAAAGAATACTCAACCCCCTGGCTGTCTGTTATCCGGTTGCTCTCTTTAATGTGGACTCCTCATTACATACTTTTGTTTAAGTGTAAGAGATGTGTTTCTGCAGCTCTCTCACTTCCATCTGAGCTGTCTCTCTGTATGCCTCTCAGTCTAGCACTCCTTGTAGTTGTGTCCGGTCTCAGAATGTCCCTAGCTGTCTCTGTGTCCCTGTCTCAGAATGGCAATTGGACTTTTTCTCTCTTTCAAACTGACAGCCTGCCCCAACATTCCATCCGTCCCAACATTCCATCCGTCCCAACATTCCATCCGTCCCCACTGGATTCCAATCCCATATTTCCTATCTTCTGTTGCCAGGCAGATCAGGGGACAATGTCTTCATTACTCCTTTATTCCCTAGGGTGGCACACTGGTTTATTATTATTATTATTATTATTATTAACATTGTATACCTTTATACTTAGATATTTAAAGAACAGTGCAGGGTTATGAATAGAAATACCAAAATTAGGTTATAAGATCTTCGGGGCAGGGACTCATTGCATCTGCAAAAGTCTATGTATATCACTGCATACATTGTCAGCTCCATATTATATACAAGGAAATATTAGGAACAGATGTAGAGAAATGTAATGTTGTTAAGGCAGAGGAAACACAAAACGACTGCTTAAAGACTTACTGTATGATAAGAGCAAGACTTTACAATTTAGAAGTTTTTCTCTGTTATGCTTACTCCTGCTTGTTAATTTGTGTGTTGTCATGTTGCCATGGAGACGCGTCATTGGAACCAAGGTTAGTAAACCAGTTACAGAGGCCTCACGCAATCCAAGGCATTTATTTAAAATGCCATTGGGGAAGCGCGGGGCCTCTGTAATACCCGTGCCCCCCCCAGACAATCTAGCACCCCCCTGGTAGGCATGCCCCGCTGCTGTATAGTAAACATACACAATTGTATTCTCCTTCAACAATATTTACATCCTATTTCATATAAAGGTTTAATGGAAAGAAGGTCCTAAAATATTTGTGGTGTTCTTGCCTTCTATTTGTTTAACAATGGAGATCACTTTATCGCCAACTAAAATACCAGTGCCAAAGTGCCGTCTTTCATCCATCAAATTCAATCAACTGTAAGACCAGGGGAACTAGGTCAAGACTTCTAGTTGCATGGTCATAATACTGGTTATATTATTACTAAAAGCACATTTATATTCCTAACTGGGATACCATAACCCCTTTGTCATTTTCCAATAAAACAGGCCATACCAAATAGGCAGAGCACATCGTAATTAGCAGCTGGCAGAAAAAGCTGTAAATCTGTACGAGTTCTGAACGATTTGCTTACATTGTTGCTTTGTTGACAAATGATGCTGTACATGTTAATGTTTCTGAAATGTCCCCATTGCACCTGACGTGCCAATAAATGTCAGCCAGCTGTATGAATTATGGAAATAAGATTTTTGTTTATGAAGGTATCCCAGACATTTATTTTACAGCGTGCCTCTTGACAGATTTAATGTCTGGTGTTACAGTGAAAAGATATTTGCTACCTGACATAACGGATATTCAAAACTTTAAAAAAAAAAATGTTTTTTGAACAATTAGATTAATGCGTATTTTCATATAATTTTTCTTTGGCATCAAACAATTCATCTCTGCACAACCTTGTGTATTCAAAGCGAAGGATTTTTGAATGAAGAAAGCCAAAAAAGCCATAAAAAACAAAGCTAAATCGGATTCTGAAAACATCAAAATACAGCAAAGTAAAAACCATAACTTCCGTTTTAAAAATGCCATGCATGTTGTTGTATAATATAGCACTACAATGCAAAAGCCTCATAAGTTGTTGAAACATGAAGTAGAAATTAGAATATCTTGCGATGAAATGTGGTACTATTCCCAATAGTTAAAAACTCCCTGGGGTAGATCCTCAAAGGTCCTCCTGTAACATATCGATAGTCGCAACACATATCCACACAGGTGATTAGCGTTACGATGCCCTCGTGCTAACCAGAGAAATATCGGATCGCTAACTTGTAACAGACGTCTGGCTTATTCATATGCAATTCATATGCTAATGAGACGTTAACCTAACATCGCATATCCACAAACCTCCGTTCATGTTAGCGCATGGAAATAACGTTACTATCAGTAGATCGCTCCAAAGTCTGACGTTACTCACATCCAGACCGGGATTGTCATGGAACAGGAATACTCCTGTCTGCACTTCTGTTTCACCCCCCCCCTTTCCTCGCAGCCCTGCTTGCCAGCTTATTAGTGCCAGCTGTATGTGTTTGGTTCGGCACACAAACACAGTGCTTGTGTGATAAATACAGTGCCATTTCCCCTCTCCCAGCAGCTTGCTGTATTAGAGATGCAACATTATTGCTACATGTTGTAGCTCCCCCAGACACTCCTGTGAGTTGCCATAGCAGCCCCAGCCTTTCTCTCAAATGGGCTAGTCTGCTTTCTCCCCCTCTGCTCTGCCCAGAGATGGTCTGTCCCCAGACTATCTTACTACCCAGCATACATTGCCATTTCCTTTCCACCATACCACTGGACTCGTAAGTACCTTGCTGTAAACCCTGTAATGGTACTGCAAGATGATCTTTTCACCTCCCTTTACTACTAAGCACACACAGAGATATTTAGACCCACACCTCTACACAAGATACTGTATTTCCCTGCTTTCTCCAAAATAAAGTAAGAAAAGAAACAGACCTTGTCGTGCTTGGAAAAGAGGGCCGAGATGACACTATCTGAGCTAAGTCATCACCACGTGACCCTCTGGCTTCCAGAATAGTGAAAAGATATCGTGTGCCTTACAGACACATACAGGAGCTGCTACTCCAGACTCCATGATAAATAGGACAGTCTCTGCAGACAAAGGAAGCACCAAGTAGCTCAAACTGCACACAGCCTGCAGCCTTAACAGACAAGCAGTGCCTACACTGCACAGCAGCTTTGCAACAAACAGTGCTTCTCACACAAAACCTAACTGCTTTTTCTCTGTCTGAGTTCACCCTCTGCACAGCCCCATAGTGAAGAGCCACCATCTCACCTACCCCTGCGCAAGTTCCCATGGCCAGCGCCATCAAGGGCCACGCCACCGGACACCCGCCAGGACACGGGTCAGAGCCACCGGACACCTGTGAGTACAGCTACCCCCACGCTGCACGCTGCAGGACATCGCCCGGTATCATCTGAGACAGACGCCAATCGCTGACAAGGTAAAAGACCGCACGCCACACACACTGGCAAAAGGCCTACACACACCTACAGCATGGCAGAACTCAGAGCCTCACGGAGGAAAGCGATCACTCAGACTCAGAGACCGCTGCGCAAGTGCAACAGGCGTGGGCAGACGTAAGGCCCAAACGGACAGTCACACTGACACAAAAGGCCCGCGAAAAATATGAGACTGACATTGAAGCACACCGCAAAAGGTTAGAGAAGGCCTGGGAGGACACTGGTCGTGAAATATGTAACGTTGCAAGTACTAGTGATCAGGAGAAACAAATTAGGCAAGCTATAGCCCAATTGAGGTCAAGTCACAAACGTTACCAAATGCTGTCACAAAAATATCTCGCCTACCTAAAAAGAATTAACACGGAGGAAAGCCTCAGCGAACGTGACCAGCAGGAGGCAACTGACCTGGAGCATGACGGCTTCGTGCAGACCACTGTCACTGAGGCCGAAGACCAGAGAAAGGACCTTTTGCTGGAAAATGCATCACAGCGCTCCAGCACATCCAGACACTCATCAAGGTCAGCAAGATCAGCGCAATCTCACGATTCTAGCGCAAGCGCAAATGCTACCAAGGCGCGAGCGACCGCAGAGGCCGCACGTGCCAGGGCCGAATATGGTCGGAGAGAGGCAGCTGTAAGGGCAGAAAAGGTGCACATAGAAGAGGAGGAGCAGGCCGCCGCCGCCGCTGCCAATGCGCGTAGAAAGGCAGAATTAGACGCGGATCTAGAGGCTCTTAGCAAAGAAGAGGACGCCGCTGCCGCCATAGCCCAAGCCGAAGTCCTAGAAGCAGCTGCGAGACAGGATGGTGGGGAGCTACCGTACAGACGGATAGCCTCAGAGGATCCAGCCCAACGCACTGAAGACTACGTAAGGAGCCTCTTCAGCGTAAACACCAGCGCACCATCTCAACACGGAGGGAGTGACACCACAGACACCGGAGACTTGCTAGGACCACGAGGAGAAGATGCTGCTCCGTCAATGGCACATGCTGCCTGGGATAGCCACAGCCACAACAGTGATCCACACGCCAGCGCGCACACGGATGCAACACAACAGGCTCGCAATCCAGGTACACCCACACGGGAAAACACAGCCCCTCACACCGACCAGCAGTCATCACGCGCCAAGGAAGAGGCTACCGCACGGACCCTCCCAGCAACTACCTCAGAACGGGACAAACACGCCGATGCCTCAGGCCTGGCAGACATAGCCAAGTATATGATCCGGCTCGACCTGGTGCAAGCAGGGCTCATCTGCTTCGACGACCGCCCTGAGAACTACCGGACGTGGAAGTTCACATTCAAAGACGCAATCAACAGCTTGGACTTCTCAGCAAGGGAAGAGCTCAACCTGCTATTCAAGTTCCTGGGGAACGAATCCAGAGAGTACGCGAATAGACTGCAGGCGGCAAAAGTGCATCAACCCCAAGTAGGTCTTGACCTAGTGTGGGATAGGCTAGAAGAGTCCTACGGCAGCCCCGAAGCAGTCGAGGATTCGCTCTTCAAAAGAGTCGACAGCTTCCCCAAGATCACAACTAAAGACTACTCGAAGTTACGAGATCTTGGAGACCTGCTCCAAGAACTGGAGTTCGCAAGGAAAGACCATTCCTTAATAGGTCTCAACGTCCTAGACTCAGCTCGTGGAGTGAGACCCATCCTGGAGAAGCTACACTGGCGACACACTTTATTCGAGCTCGGCTAGTCCCACGAATTCGGGTATACCCGGGTGTATTGAGGTTTGTGACTGTTTTCTGCCCGAGTGCATTGAGGTATTTTCCAGGCAGGGATTGAAGCATTTTATTCCCGCTGGCTGCAATACTGCACAGTATATATATATATATATATACTGCATTACAATTCATGAATTTATGCCATCTGGTAGACACGCGAAGCATTGCAGCCTATTAAATCCTAATCATTATCATTTAACAGATCAGCCGCCCGTCAGCCAGGCATGAACCCAGGCTGGGAAGGCAAACGCAACGGGGCTTGTCAGAGGTGAGGAGCGGCGAATTCCAGGTATCTGCCAGGTACATACTGGGTATTTGCTCGAATAAAGTGTGTCGGTGCAGTACCCTTCAACCTCCAAGAAAGGTGGATTTCACAAGGCTCCAAATACAAAAGGGAGAAACAAGTCATCTACCCCCCATTCTCAGTTTTCTTGAGCTTCATTCGCGAAGCAGCCAGGACAAGGAACGACCCCAGCTTCTTCTTAGGTGCGCAAACCACACACAGTGCAAGCAGCCTGAGGACAGAGAGACCAGTGGCGAGATACGGTAACACCCAAACACCCATCTCGGTCCGCAGGACGAACGTGCCTCCCACGACCCAAACTACTCCCGATCAGTCAGTCGCCGGAGACAAGTAACCAAGGGACCCAAACAGGGAATGTCCCATACACAAGAAGCCACACCCACTCAACAAGTGCTTTGGGTTCAGGATGAAGTCCCTAGAGGAACGCAAGAGGTTACTTGGAGAATTCAGAGTTTGCTTCAGGTGCTGCGGCTCCACGACTCACCTAGACAGGGACTGTAAAGAAGAGATCAAATGCACAGTGTGCGAAAGTGACAAGCACGTGACATCGTTACACCCAGAAGCACTGACACTCCACCAACTCAAGAACCATCCTCCGTAGCGGAGTATGGCAGGGAGGAAGGAGAAGGAGAGCCAACATCCGTCACATCTCAGCGCACTGAGGTTTGCGGAAACAAGGTGACAAAATATCCTGCTCCAAAATATGCCTTGTCGCAGTGCACCCCCAGGGACAACCTGAGAAGGCTATTCGGATGTACGCAATCCTCGACGACCAGAGCAACCAATCGCTGGTCAGGTCAGAGTTCTTCGACATGTTTAACATACAAGATGGTGCTTCTCCTTACACTCTCAGAACGTGCGCAGGGCGAATGGAGACCACAGGGAGAAGAGTGAATGGCTACACCATATGCTCAATAGACAGCAAAGTGAACATGCCCCTTCCCACACTCATCGAGTGCAACCACATGGCCACAAACAGGGACGAGATTCCCACACCAGACGTGGCACTCCATTACCCCCACCTCAAAGGAATAGCCAACCACATCCGGCCGGTTGAACAAGGCGCCAAGATCCTGCTGCTGCTCGGTAGGGACATCATGAGGGTACATAAGTCCGTAAACAGCATAACGGACCCCACAACGCGCCATACACCCAAAGCCTTGACCTATGATGGGTGATAGTGGGCAACGCGTGCACCAACAAAGAGCACGGGCAAGACTACGTTGATGCCCGCAGAACGGTGGTGACAGAATGTGGGCACACATCTCTCTCTGAACCATGTCTTGGCCATCTCCAAGTGACCGAAGGGCCAAGTGAAGAGAAAAGACAAGGTCATACCTCTGAGATCAACAAAGACATCCTCACGTCGAGGGGATGCGACAATGGCCTAGGATGCTCAGCAGTCCAGACAGCTAAGGATGACGAGTCGATTCCACCGAAGGAAGAAAGTAACCTCCCAAAGGTGACCGACAAAGGGATCGTCCAAAAGACAATAAACGATCAAACAGTCCTCTCGCGAGCAATGGCACGACTAAGATGTACAGTTGTTCCTCTCCATAGAGTATCAAGCGACAAAGCAACCAGCTGCCACGGCTGGCATAGCCGTAAAAGATTGCGCCCCACAGGTGAAGCCACAGTGTCAAAAAGACTGTCCTCTCCTACGTCTAAAAACAGACGGCCACAGAGACATTTCACAAAGGGATTTACTAGGACAAAAGAGACTGTTCTTCGTTACGTCCAGGGAGACAATAACCTCCCGATGGCAGTCAACAGAGAGACACAGAAGTGTTTCACCAAACGACGTGGAGATGTTCCTGTGCAAGAAAAATGCACCGATGACCTACGGTGCACAGCGTTCCAAACAACAAGGGACGGCAAACGAACACCATCAAGGGAAGATAGAGGATTCCTGAGGCTAACTGTCGAGGAGCTCTCTAAAGACGGACTAGGCAGTTGGGTGACTCCGCTACCATCCTATTCACCAAAAGGATGCTTCCCAAACAATGGAGAACATGCCATCTCTAGGTTCACTTCGCACCTCCGTGACCTAAAAAGGGAACCAGAGACCAAAAACAACTTTGTGGCCTTCATCCAGAAGATATTCTTTACCGGCCACACAAAGCCAGCACCTCTAATGGAGGAAGGTGAAGAATGTCGGTACCTACAATCACCTGGGGCCTACCACCCTCAGGAACCCGATCAAATCCGGGTAATGTTCAACCCCAGCACTCAGCTTCAGGGAGTCTCTCTGAGAGACGCCCTCTTTACCGGACTAGATTCGACAACCAGTCTTCCAGAAGTGTTGTTCCGCTTCCGCAAGGAACCAAAAGCCATCTCCTTCTGCCGAACGCCAGGTGATAGGGTGACAAGCTACCACGACTGGCACACTTACAAGGGGATGTACTCTGTTGATAAAACTACAGAGACAAAAGGACTGTTTTCTCATAAGGCTAATAGGAAACAGTGCCAGAGACTCTTATAAAAGACATTGTGGTGCATCAAGCTAACCAAGAGCTGTGCATCCACCTGGCTTCCCTTACTGGAAGGTTGGCCAAAGAACTTTGACGCCAGTGGTACCGGTCGGTATCACCTTGCTCTGGGAATATGGACCTTTGCATTGTTATGTTATGTTTGCATTGCACATATGTTCCACATAGCCTGTTATATAGTGGTATCTACAGATACCAGACGGGGAGTGTCATGGAACAGGAATACTCCTGTCTGCACTCCTGTTTCACCCCCCCTTTCCTCGCAGCCCTGCTTGCCAGCTTATTAGTGCCAGCTGTATGTGTTTGGTTCTGCACACAAACACAGTGCTTGTGTGATAAATACAGTGCCATTTCCCCTCTCCCAGCAGCTTGCTGTATTAGAGATGCAACATTATTGCTACATGTTTTAGCTCCCCCAGACACTCCTGTGAGTTGCCATAGCAGCCCCAGCCTTTCTCTCAAATGGGCTAGTCTGCTTTCTCCACCTCTGCTCTGCCAAGAGATGGTCTGTCCCCAGACTATCTTACTACCCAGCATACATTGCCATTTCCTTTCCACCATACCACTGGACTCGTGAGTACCTTGCTGTAACCCATGTAATGGTACTGCAAGATTATCTTTTCACCTCCCTTTTCTACTAAGCACACACAGAGATATTTAGACCTACACCTCTACACAAGATACTGTATTTCCCTGCTTTCTCCAAAATAAATTAAGAAAAGAAACAGACCTTGTCGTGCTTGGAAAAGAGGGCCGAGTTGACACTATCTGAGCTAAGTCATCACCACGTGACCCTCTGGCTTCCAGAATAGGGATTATCACCGCATTATTACTGGGAATAGCCTACAAGCAAAAATGGCAGGTTTAAAGTGGTACTCAAATGACTGTACCGTGTACAGGACTTAACCCTTTCACTACACGTGTCTTCAAATAAATATTATGGATCATATAAATGTGTGCAACACAAGATATGCATCTGATAATGTGTGAGGAAGTTCATGTATTAAACTACAGTATACTATGATTTTTAGTGAATATAGGATATGTTTGTCTGACCTAATATGGTATATAATCTTGAGCGTATAAAGAATGGGCGTGCAATAATGTGTCAACATACGGTATTATAACAATAATTACCAAGAGACTGAAGTTGTGGACCAAACTTTTATCCCACTCTGTTACTTCACTGTGTGTGAAAAATAAATGAGGAGTAAATTAACTGGAAAAATTACAACAAACTAGGTACACACGGAAAATAACTACAAGATCATGTACACAAAATAATCCCCTCCTCATTTTTCTGGCACAACTGTCTGTAATGGATGTGCGTTAATTGGAAAACACGTTATGGTTTTGCCAATGCGCATGTGCAGTGTATTGGTTAACGTGTCCCATCACAATAACAAATCACCGTTAATACAGCTAAGGCCACGCTTATAGTGCCGATGATGCGACTAATGACGTCACCCGTCGCCATTGTGAAAGTTGTAATCAGGTTTGGAGACGTAGCTGGCTACAAGGGGAGTGAAGTCAGCAAGGGGGAAGGCAGAGGGGCTATGTGATTAACTTATAGGCAGTCACTTGGGGAGACTGTCTCTGCAAAATCAAATTCTAGTGACTACAAGGATTTTGGTAGCGCCATCACGTCCACTATAAGCGCACGTGACAGCATCAATACAATTGTTTTGAAGCGCGTCACCATCGCCATCGCCATCGCCGGCACTATAACCTCAGGCTAATGTAACAATGATAGTTTGCCGAACGGTTGTGTTTTTTGCATATCATCAGCTTTGTGGATACCCGTTAAAATGGGGAACATTAACGGACGTTACGTCATGTTAGTAGCCAAGATTTATAGACCTCTGAGTATCTACCCCTGTGATTCAATATAGGATGCAGTACAATAATACACTGCAGAAGCACATGTACTGTACATCAAATAAGTGTCATGTTTCAAAAGTTTATTGCAACAAGTGATTAGCCTTTTAAACGATTCATTTGAAACTTGACTGAAGAAATAAATCATACATTGTTACTGATATAAGGCGATCATGAAAAAAAACAGAGATACAAATCTTCCATTTTATATCTTGGATGTAACTTCTACAAAAAAAAAGACTTTGTATATTGAAGCAGCAGTTCAAGCAATATCTTACATGGTTTTTGTTTTTTTTTTTTTTAATCAGTTCTGTACTATGAGAAAATACTTGTAGCATTTAAAAAAAATATATTTTAAAGACATTTTTAATGTTTCTAATGTAAGAAGCATTTCCAAAGTGACAGCACCCTTACCCTTCCGATAGGCTCTGGCTCTTGAGCCCCGCCCTCTCTCTAGCAGTGCACTAATTGTATCTAGTAACTGCCCAGTCAATCATATTCCAGAACTACATTGCCCAGAATGCTGTGCAAGAACTGAATTACATAACCAGGAGTAAGCGATCGATTACAGGAGAACGGATCGATCTGCAGCTTAGCTAATCACTTGTCAGTGTGCAGATTGTATTGATGCACATAATGAATGGGAAAAAAATATATATATTTTTAAAAACGGCAGCTTGAACTGCAGCTTTAGTAAGATTAAAGCAGAGTTTTACAAAATTAAGCTTTATATGGGTTCTATTCATGTTTCAGCTGTGAGGCTGCTTTTACATATACATAGTTATCAGTTAAATTCTCAGATTATCCCTTTATATTCATGCTATTGGCTTCTTTTTGTTTTAAGGCCGCTTAAGGTGTTGCTATTATTGTTATATTGTATATCATAATTAGGAATTCCAGTTTTCAGTGTTTATTTTTTTCTGTGGTTATTCATTTTTTAACAAACTGTGTTTTATCAGTGTTAACAATGACACCAAATGGACACACATTTGAATTTGTTTTTTTTGTGGTACGCTTTTTTTGGTTTCCATACTCCCCCGTGTTGCTTTTGTTTCCTGTGGATGGGGTGCCAAAAGAGGTGGAATTAAATAGGAAAAGTGGCTTCATTTCTGGTGTTTATCGGTTTTAACTGAAACACCGAGACACTTAGTTGGTGCTTTTATGGTTAAAACCTAACACCGGAATCCTAATCATAATTGAATATAGAAAAGTAATAATTGAATATAGATACATTTTCTAGATGCCACATACTATAGCAGTCATAATTTTACCAAAAAACGTAAGCAATCCATTATCGCAGAGGTCCCCAACTCCAGCCCTCAAGGACCACTAACAGTGCAGCTTTTACGGATATCACTGCTAGAGCACAGGTGGTTCAGTCAAAATGATTGGGTCATCTGTGCTAATGAGAGGCTATCCTTAAATCCTGCACTGTTAGCGGTCCTGGAGGACTGGAGTTGGGGGCCTCTGCTATCGGGTTAGTTAACACAACATAATCAAAACATGTAATATTGCAATGGTAAAGTTATCTTTTAGCCTTCCTATTTTGGAAAAGTATTTAGTTTAATGCCGTCCTATAATCTGCTCAGTGTTTCCTGCAGGATTTTCTTCTTTGGTAAGCAGTAACATGCGCCAACATTGATGAAGCATACCCCTAACTCCCCCCCCCTAATGTCTTTTATGCTTTAAAATTGTACATTTCTTATATATATATGACTACAATCCGTTTTTAATTAATTGTAAACGTGAGTTATAGCAATGTGAGTTATTAATTACATCTTTGCCATTATTAATGAAGGGTAATTATAAAGTGAACATGTTTAATAGAGTACTTTCTTTCCAAAATAAGATTGCCTAGTCTTCTTTTTGGTTAATATATAGAAGGGATTTCATCTGATTTAGTCGCTATGTGACAAAAAGAAAAGAGGTTGGGGCGCTCCCTATTTGTATAGGCTTGTGATGTTGCCTGTGTGGTAGTGTGTAACCAAAGAAAGGGTAGTGTATACTTGCCCTTGTTGTTTTCTGCAGCTGGACCAGTAGAGAAGATAAAGCCCGGGATCTTCTTGTAGTGAATAATGTGACAAAAAGAAAAGAGGTTGGGGCGCTCCCTATTTGTATAGGCTTGTGATGTTGCCTGTGTGGTAGTGTGAATAATGTGACAAAAAGAAAAGAGGTTGGGGCGCTCCCTATTTGTATAGGCTTGTGATGTTGCCTGTGTGGTAGTGTCAAAAAGAAAAGAGGTTGGGGCGCTCCCTATTTGTATAGGCTTGTGATGTTGCCTGTGTGGTAGTGACAAAAAGAAAAGAGGTTGGGGCGCTCCCTATTTGTATAGGCTTGTGATGTTGCCTGTGTCGCTATGTAGCATGCATACATGTGTGACCTTCACACTAAGTTTTCTTTTTTTCTACTTGCAGAAATAAAATGAATAGTGGCCTTCAGGCTACAAAGATTCAAAATAAACATAATATTTTTACTTTAGAAAGAAAATTTGATTTAACACTTTCTATTTTAGATTTGCCTTTGATCTTTTTTGGAAGTTATATGAAATTGTTTGGTTGGAGTTTGCTGAATCCCAACAAAGAAAATTAATATAATTTTTTTCTTCACTTGATATAAGGTCTTGTTTTGTACATACTGTATGTTTACACAAAGAAAATGAGAAGACAAATTAAGTTTAATTGGGACAAATAATAATGCTTCAATATCAATGGCACATTTTGGACTTTAAAGGGTTGCTGTCACATAAAAGGTACCATCTCTCTAAAAAGTGTTTGAGAGACAAAATAATGCAAACTACTCTGAATATACAGTATTCAGCACACCAGTTACATTTTTTTTTTAGAATTTTTTGCTTAGATTTCATGTCCTACACATGGAATCAAAACAATTATTTCTTATAGATTAAATTGTAGCCAACCTTTAATATCCCCAGAAATCTAAAACCTGCAAGCAAATACAGTATCTCAGGAAGAGTACATCATAAACAAGAAAGGTCAGAATAAATCTATTTATTGAGAGTGAGAATGTTTTTTTTCCCCACAAAAATTGATAAGCAGGACATGACACTTTTCACAATGTAGAGATATTCACTTATCATTTAGTGCTTAACAATAAAATGTCACTTATTCACTTATTGTTTAGATCCAATGTGTGTGGTAGATACTGTATCATTAAGAAATGAAAATCTTTATCTCTATGGGTAATTCTTTAAATTTGGGGTCACTGCCTTGATAGCTATTGCCACGTAATTGCAATAAATATTCTCCTTTTAAGCTCCTACCTGGAGAAGAACCCTGTGAGGTAAGAGGGTGAAAAAAAGTGCACAAAACACCAGTGAGTCGCTGCAAAGTCTGATAAGTGCTTATACGTTTTATTTAATTGTGAGTGTATTACCTACCTCTGACTCGTATGACGAGAATCCACAGTGACGTCACTCATCATGCAATTCCACACATGCACCACACTCTGCATTACAACAGTGGAGGGGTGTTCAGCCAATGATCACACCAGACACTACCAACAAAATCAATCACTACAGTCCACATGCTTTTAGCGGATTAGCTCCACTTCAACCAAGGGGAAAACTATCACACAAAACGCGTTGGGGGAGATGTGATTAATTTTGTTGGTAATGTCTGGTGTGAGCATTGGCTGAACACCCCTTCACTGTCAGAATGCTAAGCAACAGGGCATTACGGATTCTGGAGCATGCGTGCAAGCCAGTGCAGAAACACTTAATTAGTGACATCACCGCGGATGACGGATCTATAAAAAAAAAAACCTGCAGACCCTTAGACTGATGGAGAGTGAACTGAGTGTAAGGAACACCAGAGAGTTACTGCCAAGTCTAAGTGCCTATAACGGTAGTTTGTATTTTAAATGTAAATGCATTACTTACCGCTGATTCTTCATTGAATTGATTTTTAATCATACTACACTAGGGTTGTTTAGTTGGATGGAGTCCTCTTTCTTTTTCATGTGGAACGGGGCTTGAGCAAATCATAAGAGAAGAACACCCCTGTATACTTCCATTGCTTCTACATTCATTGGACTCCTTTCAAGGACTTGTGAAAGAGTTTAATCCACTCTATTTTTTTTTATTCACATAGTGGCCTGTATACTAATATGGTCTTTAAAAAAGAAAATTGCATCAAAATTGTATTGCTAAGAAGTGCAACCCTTAATAAATATGTGACTTGTTATAAATGACACACACTGTAGTTTGTAGTTTGTTCTCTGAACTGACTTGATGCATTGCATCGTGTTGCAAACCTGACTGATACAATTTAAATCAAAGCAGGCTGTTGTGCATTTTAAGTTATAACTGGTATTAATAAATATCAATTATTAAGTAAAATATTTTATAATATGCATGCAGTGAAAATAATTAATGTTAACATATATAGTGAAACATCCACGCAGTAACCACCAAATATGTATCATTGATACATAGCGCAGAACTAGAAGTGCTTTAAGTTGCTAACAATATCAACAGTCTTTTTTAGGATTTACGCTAGGTTCAACTTGGCAGCAGATTTTGACACAGGTTCAACTATATATATGGCACACAGATTAATTATAATATGTTTTGCATGTATAGCACTGATAGTGTATGCAGTGCTGTACATATAATTTTTGCAGGCACAAGTCCCAGGCACGTAGAGCTTACAATCTATTTGTTTGTGTTTGAATCCTAGGGAGATAAAGTGAGGTCACAAGAAGCTGACACCGGGATACCAGGTACAATCTTTTAAAAATACATAAGATTTGCATCATGCCATTCGTTTGCACTTAGCCTTTAGATTGCCAGGGACGACATGTGCACTGGTCCGCCTAGGGTACTTATGACGTACAGTACTTGGTACGCTATGGGCATTTGCTCATTTTCTAGTGGCAGATCGAACTGTCCACTCTGAAGTTGCTGCCAGCCCGATCCATAACAGAAGTAGAGCTCTCTCCACTTCCGTGTCCGGTATCCGGGTACCAGCCGCATCAATCATGTGAAAGTGCCAGAGGTCCCCTGTCACTGGATCCCTGGCCCTGTAAAGGTTAGTACTTAGGTGAGGGGTGGCCAACTCCAGTCCTCAAGAACCACCAACGGGTCAGGTTTCAGTATATACCTGCTTCAGCAGCACAGGTGGCTCAATTAGTGGTTAAGTCGTTATGACTGAGCCACTGATTGAGTCACCTGTGCTGACGCAGGAAAATCCTGGTGGCCCTTGAAGACTGGAGTCGACCAACCCTGACTTAGGTCCACACAAGCGCAGTATAATTTGTGATTTTTGGGCAGCAATTTAACATCAAAAATTCAATTTGCTGCGCTTAGCACATTGGGTCTATAGTGATTCAAGAAACGTTGTGGATTTATACTCATTACATACAGTATAAATGTTTTGCACTTAGCACCTTATATATCACAGACAGATAGTGTAAATATTTTTGGGAGAAAATATTTTTTCATGTGTGAATGGAATTGTGAGAATCATATGAGCATCTGTTATATATATATATATATATATATATATATATATATATATATATATATATATATATATCTGTTTCCCCCACCCTCTGATAGATCCTGCCATTACATGGTGTGTAGTGCTGACTAACTTTTGGCTCACAGGATGCTGAGTGGTCCGCCGGTGGTTGTGGGGACTTCCGGACAGGCTTCAGTGTTTCATCTCTGGTCTCTATCTCTGACAGAACAGCGCCTCCATCTGCTGCAGGCTCCAGATGTATGAAGGCAATCTCCTACAAAGAACATACTCCACTCCCCCAGAAAGATTGCACACTAAGCAGGAGTATGATTACCTGGAACCGTTTTATTCCTCTGCTTTAGCACAGTATAACACAGGCTTCTGCCCAATATAGCTCACACAGGTCTTCAACCTCTGGATGGTCCCTGGATCTACACTCCAGGCCACGGGCACCTGAAGCAGTCCTTACTCTTCCCTGGTACTCTTGTAGAATCAGGGTAATGGTATCACTCACTCTTCCCCAAGGGGAGAAGACAGCGGGTGCCAATGCAAGATACACACCTGTGTGATTACCTGTTTCTCTTAAGGTAGAGACAACATTAAATTTTGTAGTGCAGCCCCTTAAGTACAAGGGAGGAAGGTACCAGGTCTGAACCCAGGATTGGGCAGAACACAGGCCTAGCCCAACCTCCTCCTCTGTCACTCAAGGGAGCTGCTTCTGTGGGGAAAACCCAGGATTGGTCCTGTCACTTCAGGTGGGAGGAGCGCTCAAATCTTGGGATGATATGCAGAGAAAAAAGTGGAAGAAATAATAGTGCAGACCAAATATAATATGTGCAAATAATAATCTCTAAATAGGTCCCACTCACAATAAATGGATGAATAACAGACGTGTCAGAGACCCTTATCTCTCTGACTGGAGCCCTTGTACAATAGATGCCTTCTGATGGTGTTGGTATTAAATCAGTATTTCTGGTGGGCTAGAGGGGTCCATAAATTCTGAGTGTACCTCCCGAGAATATAATAAAGAAAGAGAGCACACAATAGTGTAGTACATAAGGGTATAATGTGGCATAAACACACACAGGTAATACACTCACATTTGTACAATGGTATCGATCATTGGAGAGAGCGTAGGTGACTCGTGGGGGGATGATTGATACCATTGTACAAATGTGCGTGTATTACCTGTGTGTGTTTATGCCACATTATACCCTTATGTACAACACTATTGTGTGCTCTCTTTCGTTATTATATTCTCGGGAGGTACACTCAGAATTTATGGACCCCTCTAGCCCACCAGATACACTGATTTAATACCAACACCATCAGAAGGCATCTATTGTACAAGGGCTCCAGTCAGAGAGAGAAGGGTCTCTGACACGTCTGTTATTCATCCATTTAGTGTGAGTGAGACCTATTCATAGATTATTGTTTGCACATATTATATTTGGTCTGCACTATTATTTCTTCCACTTTTTTCCCTGCATATCATCCCAAGATTTGAGCACTCTTCCCACCTGGAAGAAAACGCAAGAACTCTGGACTTGGACATTTCTTTAAGGGTGTAAAGCTGCTATTTATATATATTTTTTCACATTTGGTGAAGGATTTTTTTCACTATATATATTTATATATTCTCTTGTTGTTCACATTTATTTATCACATTTATATCACTTTTATTATTGTAATTAAGTCACTATTAGAAGCGCCCGGTACCATTGTTTTGTTATATTGGTCCTCTCACTGCCTGCACTGTTACCAGGCTTACATGGCAGGGAGGGCAGACTGGTAGCCAAAACTAGGCATGGCTACATGTATATTCCATATATTTATTTTAGAAGATAAGACTCACATTGTATGACTGAATATTTGGATTGATCTCTTACACACGGTTTGGGGTTGTCACATAGGAAGTGTTGTTCCCTTGAATGTAAGTAACTCACTTTATTATTTTTTTCTTTTAATACTGCAATGTATGACAGCACATCCTAAATGATGCTAGCCGGGCAGCCACAGCACATTATTAGTGCTATATGTGGCTTTTTTTATTTAGCCACAATTGTTCTGTGGTTGACCATAATGATTTACTAACATTGATCACTATTTAACATACTCAGATTCTCCTGCAACCATGGATGTGCAATACAATTCGCACTAAAAGTGAATACAATAACAAGGACATTTGTATTATATTACCTGCAATCAAAACATATAACTTTATTATATGTTTCATCATAATAGATACTGTATAACAATAGTTTGAATGCTCATTTTCCCCCTAACCAATCTCAGTACTCTAAATGGGACATTGCCAACGATGGCAATACACAATATCAGAGGCTGGCAAAGAATTCTGTAATCCTCATTTGCTTTGCCTTCCACTGCCTTCTCTGTAACTGTTCTAATATATTTCACTGAAATAAAAGAAATAGAGGTAAACGATGAAAGATTTTAGACCAAGATGTAGTAGATGCTACAATGTAAATGTAAATATAAGATTCACATGAAAAAATGAAACCTTTTCTTTTGCAAAAGGGATACTGGACGGTTACACAAATGAACCTTTTTTTCTACGGTGGAATCCATAAATCTTCCCATTAAAACTGTAGAATATATTGTGCACATATGTAAAAATAATACTTGTAAAAGAGGAAAGAGTTTGTGCCTGGTGCTGTCAATACTTTGAAGAATGGGGTGATTATAAAGCAAATTAACAATACTTTTAAATGTGCATTCACTTATCTTTCCAATTAAATTCTTGTTAAACAACTGCACAGACAGTAATAGTGCTTCTGCAAAACACTGATCAAGACAGGTTTATTGTAAATTTTACTCTGTAACAATTAATCAAGCAGGCATTTCCTTTATTATTAAATTATTTAATTTAGTAGTTTAGGTAATACATACCCTCAGCTGGTTAACAATTTTGCAGTTTGCGGCTTTCTTATGAATAGTCTTTGTTGCGGATGGGCCAAATTATTTAATTATGGATTGAAAAAAAGAAATGTTGCTAGACATTTCTTCTTGAGTAATTCAGAGGTTTATATTACATGAGACAAAACATATATTCTTCTAGATCAGGAGTGGCCAATTTGATTCCTCAAGGGCCACCAACGGGTCAGGTTTTCAGGATATCCCTGCTTCAGCACAGGTGGCACCATCAGTGGTTCAGCCATTGTCTAAGCCAGGGAGAGCAAACCTTTTGAGCTGCCCCATCCCCCCCCACCCCCGCCTGCTCCCCCTCGCTTTCGGGCCACCTTCACCTTATTTAGTGGCGTAAAATGACACCGCGGGGTCACGTGACCCCATTGGCATAGAGACGGACATGTGACATCACTCCGCAAGACACCGCGGCGTCATTTGGCGCCGTCTTACCAGCTATGCAAAATCCTGGTAAGTGAGTTGCAGAGGCCTCACGCTATCCCCCAGCATTTCATTTAAATGCCTCGGGGAAGAGCGCGGGGCCTCTGCAACCGCCCCCCCCAAACAAATTCAGCGCCCCCCTGGGGGGCGCAACCCCCAACCTTGCGCACCGCTGGCCTAAGCCACTGATGGAGCCATCTGTGCTGAAGCATGGATATTCTGAAAACCTGACCTGTTGGTGGCCTTGAGGACGGGAGCTGCACACTCCTGATCTAGAATGCTTCAAAAACGCCAAACAAATTTGCGATGACATTTGTCAATTAAAAGTTTTATGGGACTTGGGTAGTAAGATCAAAATAAAACTTAGCTTGCTTTGGTGATTGGTTTGATGAAATAAAATAATTCTTGAAGAACCACTGTAATTTCCCTTGTGTTTGTAATAGAATTCACTTGTTTTTTCCATTTTCACAGAACGCCAGGGTTTTCACAAATCAGATTTCTGAGGATATATCTGTGACATAGGTCAGCAAAGATGTTCCCTAAAATATGTTGTAACTGTGGTTTATTTACAGGGACAAATATGAGCTCATTCAATGATTTACTGCATTACTCATGTATCATAAATTGTCACAGAGGACTCGTTGTCTTATAATAACCTACTAATGATTAAAGAGTCTTACAATTGTAATGATACTTGCCCACAAGCCAGGTACATTGTCCTTGAATACATTTACATCAAAACAGTTTTCTCCCCGGTTTACCAGAGTTACAAGTGAATATAAATACAGTAACATACGAAATGTGTTATTTCCTTATAATGTACAGTTTACGGTAAAACATCTGTTGGTATATGCACTGCTTATTTAACTTCAAAACGTAATTTGTGTTCTTAACAAGTTTAGGTCTCTTTAACATTATTGCAAGCAGTCTTAAAGTATATGCACATCGCTGATATTAAATCAAATGATAAACTAATGAGTAATAATCTGCTGTGCCTGGTAAATTCCAGTGAACAGAATACAGTAATTTTCAGAGCTGCAGCACAGGAGAATGCTAAAATGTTCAAAAGAATCCAGCCTTGTACTACAGTAAGTCAGTAAATGTCCGCTCACTTGGCTTGTTCCTAAGATCAAAAGTCAAACATCTACAGTATGGGTTTATTTACTAATGTCACCTGGGCAAAATCAATGCAAAAAAAAACATTAATCAGAGAAACAGAATCCAATTGAAAGCAGCTGGATTTTTTTCCTGCTGCAATTCTTTTGCACTCGTTTTGCACTCGTTTCGCCCCGGTTTTCAAGTCTGGCGATTTTATTAAGTAGCCCCCGATTCTAGTTGTTAATTTCGGCAAATGCCTCCGAGACTTATATGAGAAACGCACCAAGGAAACACCAAACATACTTCAAATTCAATTATATAGGACAATTTCAGGTGAATTTCATAAGCCATCCATGTACTAATCCCGGTCAGCATGTTACCTTGGGCAAGTTACTTTATCTCCCTGTGCCTCAGGCATCGAAAATATTGTGGTAAATCCTCAGAAGGTCGTTACATTTTTAACGTCATGTTATCTGTTTTTAACTTATAGATATCTGCAACGCATATCCCCAAAAGGTGCATAGCACTACGATGTTCAGACAATCTCTTAACAATATGGGAATGATACATTTTAATGAAGTTTAGGCCCACGTATGCAAATTATATGGCAATGAACAGTTTATCTAACAACAGGGATCCTCAGACCTCCGTTAATGTTAGCGCATGATAATAACGCTACGATATTTAGTACCTGCCAAAAGCTGCTCTTATTCACATCCATAAGCTGATTATCAGTGAGTTATTTCTCGGAATAGTCTGTAACCCTGTTTCCCACACCCAATCTCATATAGGGTCTATCCTGGGGAAATCTGCTCTGGTTACTCATGGTAGTGTGGTGCAAACCTGCTGGTAACATGGGGCCCTGGGTCTCCCGCCTGGTTTTATGGGGAAGGTCAGGACAGGCTTCTGGGGTCTTGCCTGAATCATACTCATGGTGACGGCACCTCCATCTCTTGCAGCCCCCAGATGTGTGGGGAGAAATCTCTGCAGGAGAACTATCTCTTCTCCTCCCTGATAGATTTCAGTCTCAGGCAAGGAGAACGTAGAAACAGGTGATCTTTATTCATTCTCTGGCTCTTAATCACAGCAGTGCACAGCTTACACTGAATCTATTCTTATCACTCAGGTCTTCACCTTTAGGATGTCCCTGGACCTTCACTCCCGGCCACCAGTCACCAGGAGCAGTCCTTGCTCTTCCCTTACCCCCTTGCAGGGTAAGGGGAATAGTCTTCCACCTGTCCACGTAAGGAAGGCCTCAGTAAGCAAAGCCCTGCACTTCTGAGTTGGAGAGACCACACCTCTATCACGGTAGAGGCACAACACGCAATTGAGATGTGCAGCTCCTTAAGTCAGTTCAGTAAGAACCAGCCCTCTGTCCCTGATTGGACAGCAGGCCTGATTGCACTAGCTTCTCTGACTCACTGAGCTACAAGGTGTGGGCAAAAATCATGATTACTCCTGGCAACCTACCCTTACTATGGATTACTGCCAGGAGGAGGGCAGACCTGTAGCCCAAAACCAGCCAGGGCAACAAGTCTATAAAGCAATTTACTGAGTATAGGACTTAACCCTTTCATTACAAACAGTAACATGTGCCATACAAAGATATATATTAAATGTCTGAAACAAAATGTATTATGTTTTTTAGTGATTAAAGTGATATGTTTGCACAAACTAATATGTTATATCATGTAATAATGACTGTATAAAGTACGGATGTACAGTAATGTATATCCCTACTTACCACAACAATATAAATTATTTCATTTTTATAAATGCACAAGTAAAATAAATGAAGGATGTCTTTGTTTCATTTATTTTAATTGTAAATTAATCAAAATGATATATTCATTTATATTGTTGAGGTATGTATGGATATACATTATTGTACGCCTATACTTTATACAGTTCTTATAACATTATATACCCTATAATTAAGTGAAAAATTTAGTAAGTGTAAAAACGATACATTTCTCAATATTATAACAAGATTTGCATTCGCTTGTGGTAACGCACATGGAAATCTGTTAGTAGCGCAGCCTTAATAACACACCTTAAAGGTTGACCAATGCGCATGTGTAGTGTATTAGAGAACACATCTCTGAGACATGAAAATCACAGTTAATAGCGCTGCTACTTTGAAGAATGGGCGGGGGTTTTTTGTACCTCATTAGCTTTGAGGATCCCTGTTAATAATAAGAAAAATAACGTCCATTCCCTATTTCGGGAGCGTAACGTTATAAGGTCAAAATTACCGGAGCTCTAAGGATCTACCCTATCGATTGTAAACTCATCTGGACAGGGACTGTCAGTAAAAAAATGCTATGTTCCATGCTGCTTACCACACACTGTAATTGTGAAGCGCTTTGAATCCCATTGGGAGATAGGCGCTAGATGCAATAAAAATTATTATTATGATGAGAGAATCCTGCAATGTATCTGGACAAATTGCATAGGTTTCTAGCAACAGGGTTTCCTATGGATAAGCCACATGCATTAAGCAGTTCTGAAGTACAGTACTTGGCTCATTCAATCAATACAAATGTATAATAAAAGTTTTTTTCAAAGACACTGTAAATGTTAGGCTCTAACTCTGGATCACTTATGATCATATTATTTCCTACTTTAATGGGAAAAATAAATCACAGCTAAAAGATAATCTTATCACATGGAAGCCATATAGTATATTATCAATGGTGTCCCTTATAGAATAGACCGGGTGGAACAGAATGAAGAGAATAATGTAGTTTACATTGCTGTAGCTGTTGTTTGATGCAAAGAGAAAGTTAACTACAGTAAATAAAATGTCTATCTTACAAATAAAAATAATGCAAATTTGTTCTGTAAAAATTCAGTAGTTCAGATTAGTGCATAAATTGAGAAGATTGATATTGTGTATTAATGGCCTTATGAGCAACTGTAATTGAATGTTATTTTGGAATATAAAACTAGGTCAGTCTTATTAAATGTAACCTCACAGTGGTCAGAATGTAGATACAGTTATAATCCATTTGACACATTTCTGTACATTTGCAAATAGCATTAAATGCAATGTCAGACAGACGCTACCTATTGCCGTTATGGTGTTCATCAAAAATAATAGCATGTAATAAGTTGTTTCCGTTGGGTAATTTCAGTTTTGGTTTTAAAATTTTGGTCCCTATTCAATAAACTCCGAAAAATACCGCTTCTGCTTCACAAAATATCTTTGAGCGTCATCCTCCAAAAAAGTTTAAGTTTTTTGCCCAATTAAAAAATGTTTATGTCGACACAGTTGTCAGAAGCTAAAAAATGTGAGAAAATAGAATAAAAAATGCAGATGAAAGTGCATAGGGACCGGCATTTTTCCTTTTTCATTAATTTCTTTCTTCATTATTGAAGATGCCAGGTGGATATTGAATTGTAATATACAGTATACCCAGTGTCATGCAAAAGACATGTAAATATAATTTTTTTGTGCAGTATAGCAAGAGGATAACCTTCTCACTTTTTTTACACTGCATCGCTTTGTCAGTGTCATGAAAAGTAAAGGTTTCCTGGTTTATTTTGAAGACCAGGTAATCAAACAATTAGGGAAATGCTCTGTGTTTGATCAGTGACAAACTTTCCCTGTTAATAGTAAAATAACAGGATGGGCGGTATGATGGGTTGCAACTTGAAAGATGCTCTATATACTGTACTACAAAGACAAGTCCTAGAACATCACTGAAACCAGAGACCAAAGGGTTACTAAAAAGACACTCTATTCTTCTTTACTACATTTAGATTAATATGCATTTACATAAGTCCTGTTCTGTACAACTCTTACTGGTGTTATGTATGTCTATCAATTGTAAATGTATTTGGTTGTCATAATGTAAATATGAGTAGAATTACACTGTGACAAATAGTAGAAGATCTATTTGGGTATGTGCAATTTGGTTTGTATATGTCCAGGATGTGGCACTGAGTATGATGAGTCTGTTAACTACTGGGAGAGAGTCATTGAGTATTTTAACTGTAAACTGTCCATAAGTGTCCATCGGCAGTCAACCTGGTCATCCCACTGCATTGCCCATTATTGTCATACCTCCTCCTAATAGGAGCATCATATATGACTGGACACACTGTCAAGCATTTCATTCAGAAGACACCTGCATTCACTGTTGATACGTTGTTATATCATGATCATTTGAAAATGCTACATTCGTTTTGTTTCAAGATGTCTCATGCTCACTTTTAGAGCACAGATACAGAGCCTTTCTTCCATTCCTAGTTGTCATGGAAGGATCGAATTTCAAGCATAGTTTTGGAATACATGAGACAATATTTCACCAAGCAGAGGTAAAAATGAAATCCAAAGTGACTGACAAGGATTCCAAATCAAGTTAGGCAGTATTATTATAGAAGGTATTTAGATTTGGACAGGGAGCCAAAGTAGAGGACTGTGAGAGGATCTCTTGGAATAGGTAGCAATTGTTGTTTGATTAAATACAATTTGATGGAAGTGCAATGTTACAGTACATTGAAATTAACTGCAGTTGAGAACCATTGGACTACCAAGTCTATCCACTTTCCTAATTATAGTATTCTGAAATCCCAAACCCTATTAGATCCGCATTTCTCAGTTTATTTCATACTTGGGATAGACTGTGCAATAGCAAGCATTTTGAATTCCCTAACTATTGTATATAAATAAAGCTCTACTGCCATCTGACTCAACAGCCAATCAGGTTCTCAGGGGAATCCAGTTATATTAAGCCTTTAGTTTGAAGTGCAATATTTGTACAATATTATGAGAGTCAACTTTGATGTTGGATTTCCCGGTAGGATGCTAAACAATCATTAGGAGCATCACTATAACAATGTGAGAAATGAAGTGGGAAAATCCGGACTTTATCTGATAAAGGTGTACAAAACAAAGATATTAATTATTGGCAACCAGAATTTTGTATGCAGTAATCAGCATAACATTACTGCACGGCAAAGTCCTACCTTACCTAACGCCTCCAACACAGTTCCATAGACAACAAAGATTAAAACATCTTGCTGAATAAAATTAATATTTAATAGTGGAGTGCCTAATTGGCAGGGAATTCTCACAATAGCTACAGTGACCTATGGGATGGGCATTTCCTGTTCTTAATGACGGAGTAGCTTGAGCCATGGGCTTTTAGCTCTACAAGACAATCTTCAATTGCCAGGAAATGTCTTCCCCTGTGGCCATTATTGCTTAGAAAAGTTCAAAAGCTAACCACTAAACTTTTTTTCCTTTCATTTCCAGATAAGCTGAAAACATTATCATCAAAGGCTAAAAAGAAGAATCCAAACATTGATCAAAATTGCAATGAGAAAAAAAAAAGGAAAAAAGTCTTAATTCCAAGAATAACACTGTTACATTAAGGAAAGTCAAAACACATCCATTATTTTAGGAATTACTTACCCTGATTTATAACAAAGCGCAACTTCTGTATTGTAGATAGGTTTCCACTAACTCTGTATATTCCAGCAGCATCCAAGCCTGAAAAGAATGATGAAAAATGGTGTTACTACAGAAGTAAACAACAATAAAAAAAAACAATTGTCTACAATGAAGCCAGAGTGAGTAAAAGAAAACCTTTTTGGAGCAGCGACTGAAAACTTCAATATTACTTATGCAAGATGCAGAAAATAAAATAGTTTATTTAATTGAAAAATAAACCAAAAGAAAGCAGCGTAAAGGGACTGTACCAATGAGAATAGTAAGAGATTTAAGAGCAATCGCAGATGCCTGTCTTGTTTCTCTGAAAAGCAGCCCAGAATATATCGGGGGGAAAAAGAAGGTAGAATCTTTGACTCTAGATCGTTGAATTACAAACTGTCTGGAAGATTATCAATTCTAGCTATAAAAAAGTTAAGCCAACAATTGGTTATTTGAGAGAGGATTCTAACACTGACATAGTGAATTTACTCAGTCCAATTATTCCATTGTAATGTATTTATGCCAGCTATAACAACTGTATAAATCAAGATAAAATAACAAGAATGCATAACATGACAATAATATAGTTTGCATAAAAATACAGAAACTATGCTGTATGTTGGCTTTTACTTACATCCAAGGCTGAGGTAGATTAACATTTAACTTGGATTATATACAATATGGAGACAAAAACAAGCTTGGAATATTACTCCAATTATAGTGTCCGTGAGCCATAAACTCACCGCTCCAAGAACTTTGATAGTTTAGCCAAACCAGACCAATGTAAATTGGAGGATTTGGGCATCCTTTTCATAACCACATTCTCCTAGCTGGATTGCAACTATATTATTTTAGAAACACAATTAGGCCAAGTGTAATTTAGAAAAGAGAGCTGTCTTTAAAGTTTTTATGTTGTGATTCCGTGAGCAATTTTCAAACAAAACAACTTTAAAGGGCACTTTTGTCTGAAAAAACATGGTGCAGAGTTAAAACATTGACTTTCAGTTGCAATTCCTGACAAAATATAACCCTGTCTATCAAAATGTTGACCACATCGGTCTTAGGGCACTATCCAATAAACATAGAAAATGCAGCTTCAGCTTTGCAAAATAATTTTGGACCTCTTTGCCTGAAAAATCTTAAGACTTTTCGTCTAATTATTATTTTCTTTATATCGGCTCAATTTTTGTGGGGGGAAAGATCCAGCTAATAAATTAGGAAAACAAAAAATAATTGCTCACTTCTATCTTCACTATTGAAGATATTAGGTATATATTGACCTGTAAAATATACCTGGCATGACCAGTAATGAAAGACTTGTGCCCCGGGATGAGAGGTTAGGTACCTGAGAAATTGGATGGTTACCCATTTTGGAAACATATTTTTTTTAAACTCCAGGATTGGATACCTAAAGTTTGAAAGGTGTTCCTGCTAATTCATACTTTAGAAAGTTGATGGCCAGGTACTAGTTCATGTAAAACTCAAGCAACAAACTCAAGCAATATCCTTCCCCAAGGAATACCACTGATGCCATTTTGGGGCATAACCCCTCCTAAAGTGATCACTTAACAGAATAGAAATACGAGTGCCATCTATTTCACATGGTAATAAAGTCCTGCAATCATATACTTAGTTATTATAATTCTTTCTAATAACTACAATTCTTTCACATGTTGACTGGTAAGCTTGGGTGTACCTACAAAGTGTTAAAAGTAAATTGTGTTGGTGGTAAAGGAAACACGAGAACTAAGAGAGATACAGTAGAAGAAGAGACATTTAGGTATTTGGAATTAATAGACAAGAACACACAAAGAAAATATGAGTCAGTACACACATTGAGCCTAATTAAAATAGGGAAAAGAAGACTTTCATTTAGAAGGAGGTAACGTGATCACAATTATGAATATGTGCAGGACTGTAAAGGTGCAATCAGATAAAAGTGGCCCCACTAATAACATTTAGAAATATCTATATATATATATATCTACATATAGATCTATATATATATAGATCTATCTATCTATATATAGAGATCTATCTATCTATCTATCTATCTATCTATCTATCTATCTATCTATCTATCTATCTATCTATCTATCGATCTATCTATCTATCTATCTTTCATCTATCTATATGTGAAAAAAGGGACAGGCACTCCTATAGGCAAAAAAGTTACATTTATTGACTCAACGTTTCGGTCGCCACTGGGACCTTTCTCCTTGAAATTGCCGATCGAAACGTTGAGTCAATAAGTTTCACTTATTTGCATATAGGAGTGCCTGTCCCTTTTTCACTTTTCTGTATCTTTTTGGACAGTATGCACCCTCCCTTTACCTTTATGTTTTATTTGGTTTTGTGCGTGCCCTGTTTCTGTTTATATATACAGTATGTTAATAGTAGCATGCAGAATACAATATAATGGGATAACATGGGTAATTACAGATCCATTCACATTTTTACGCAGCAAAATCGTTAAAATATAATTTTAGGGAACACAAATATATTAAGATCATACAAACTATTGGATTATTATTGGAGATTTTGCCTTTCTAGATAATTGGTTACATTATGTCTGTTACAGTATGTTACAGTATGCACCTTAGCAAAGTGACTTCATTCTTTTCCACTGCTCGTTGTGCTACATTTGCTAGGATGATTGAGATTCAGGAATGTGGGAAAATAGATTCCAAAAACCATGTCCATCCCCTTTAAATGCGAATTGTAATTTTTGGCTTGGCATGAAACACAGTCCTCACATTTCAGTCTGAATCTTTCTGTAAAGTGATCTTTCTTAAACATTTCTTTCACTCATCGAAGCATTAGAAACAAAGCCATTCAATTGCTAGCTAAACACTTGCATGCAATGCTAACAAAAAGTCACAAGATACATTGCCTTCAAGAACGTTTTTTTTACACTTGCACCCCATATGAACAGGTTAATTTAAAAAAAAAGAAAATACGAGCAATTACTTTTGCTTGTCTGTCATCTTCCTGCCTCCCATAAAGGATGGACCTTAACATAATTTTTTTTAAAAAGATGTAAAAAAAATGTTACAAAAGTCCTTCTTTCAAAATATATTGTAATGTTTTTAATATTGTGGCAAACTTGTAAGCAGAACTTTACATACAGAGAATGCAAAATACCAATAGAAATAGAATTCCTGCCCCTAAGTGGGATATCTGTGCATGGCATAGAAGTTACAGAATACTTAGGTAATGAAATGATTCAAACCACTGTATTCTTCTGAACTCGACACGTTTAAATAATAACTTATTCTGTTATTGTAGACAAAGTAGGATGTTAATGATTAAACTGCTATTTAGACAAAACTAGTATTCACAATCTCAGAAAGCTTGTTGGTAGTAGTTTCAACAAAAATGAAAAAAATTACATTTGATATGATGTTTTTTTGTAGGTTCTCACATACAGTATTTAATGTTCAAGCTTTGTAAGTATGAAGAAACATTATCTAATACAAACATGATTATCTTAACCATTAGCAAATATTACATTTATTTGGCTAAATTAAGATTACACAGAAGTAGTAACTTCCTCTCCGCAGCGCCGTGGCCAAACAAAAGCGAAAGTCCGCGGTGCTGGAAACATTGTCTGCTACGATGACGCTGCGGGGGAGGCAGTTCATGCTTCTGAATGGCGTTAATCCTTGGTGCCGCGACCACCGCAGTCAAAGCACCAAAGACGTTAAGGTTTGCTACATCTGTACTTATTTAAAGAGTTGCATGTTTCAAGTTTTAAATTATACATTATTTATTATACCACAACACAAAATAATGTAATGTAGTAATAGTAATGTAGTATTAACTCCCATAATAAACACAATAGTTCAAAATTTTCTGGATGCTCGAGTATATATAGCACACTTAATGTACATGTAAATTGTACAGCGTAAAAAAATATATCAAATGGTTATAATATAATTAATCTTAGTATTTAAGTACACTGCTGCTTATGAACGATAAACTATTAATTTGTGTATATTTTCCTTTAGTGTACATAGTGTCAAAGTACCCAAAGTGGCTGTCATCTAATTTCTTCATTGTTAGGAAGAAACGTATTACTTCCAATCCCATAGCATAAACCAGGGGTGCGCAAACTGGGGGGAGCGAGATTGTCTGCTGGGGGCACGGGGTTTACAGAGGCCTGGCACGCATCCCGAAGGCACTTAAATTAAATGCCGGGGAAGCAGATAAGGCCTCTGTAAACTGCACTTACCTTGGCTCAGACGCGTGGGGTCATGTGCCATGGCACGTGACATCATCACGCCCAGACGCCGGAGCCGAGGTAAGAGGGCGGGGGTGTGCAGAGAGGGGGACAAAAAACTGGGGGGCCGCAGGGAAAAAAGATTGTGCTCCTCTGGCATAAAAAATATTATAATGCAGTTATGATTCCATGTTATACTTCACACAAACTTGAAAGTATCAATTTCACATCTTGATTGTTAACAATTAGGTTGAATAGCAGCACTATTTTTGTAGTAAGGGCATATATATATATAAAAAAAAAAAAACATACATTACCAGAAACTGGCAAAAAGGAGATAGCACTAAGGCAGGTAAATTCAGTAAGTGTATTAAAACACAAAGCACAGAAGTCCAACGTTTCGATCCCACAGGGGATATTCCTCAGGGGGAATGCCCCCATTCAGGTTACTATATTGGAGTGCCTGTGAAATCTTTTCAACTATATATATATATATATATATATATATTGTGAGAAACGGCTTACTCCGGGGCTCCACCGTCTGTCCGGGACTGTTAGAACCCGGTCTTTTAGGGTAGGTTAAATGACGAGGCGTCACGTGCTGTTCCTTTAAACAGGCTATGCCTGGTTTATTCAGTCCCAGGCACTGAGACTGCGACAGGGTATACAAAAGAAATACAAGCAAAACAAAAACGTGCTCACCTGAGCAATAACTTAACTAAGGTTTTCCCTGACTCAGGGTTGGAGTGGCTTTTCCACTTCCAACAACAAAATAAGGAACTTTGCAGTTTTAGACAAAAAAAGAGCAGAATGATTTAACCTGTTTGGGGAGAGGCTTTTCCCCTCTCTGCTTCCAGCAGTCTTCCTGCCTCCAGGCTCTTGTGGAGAGGGGAGAGGAACCAGGAAATCAGCCTTAAATACCTGATCTCTAACTAGCAGGACAGGTGACAGAAATCAGGCAGCAGACAAACTCTGGTCTGGATCCCTCATCCCTCAGTTCCAGCACTTGCCAAACTGTGGGATGGAGTGCATGCATTCTGAGGCTGCACTTTCCAGCCTATACAGGAAAGAAACAGTTCAGTATCCTGGGAGCCCTATATATGGAATTTATTACCATACCCTGGTTTCTGTCACATATCCTCCCCCCCAGCTCAGACCTTGAGGGATGAGTGACCATGGATATTAGGGAGTGCATCCTTGACAACCCGTCAGCATTGCCATGTTTGTGCCTTGACCTGTGTTCCACAGAAAATGTAAAGGGTTGTAGGCTTAGGAACCACCTGGTCACTCTAGCATTCTTCTCTCTGTTTTGACACATCCAGGTGAGGGGTGCATGATCTGTGACCAAAAGGAATTTTCTCCCCAACAGATAGTATTTGAGCGTCTCTACATCCCACTTTATTGCGAGACACTCTTTCTCGACTATGAAGTAATTTTTCTCCTGGGGATTTAGTTTCCTACTTAAATAAAGGATGGGGTGCTCCTCACCTTGAGACTCCTGGGAGAGCACAGCCCCCAGCCCTACCTCAGATGCGTCGGTTTGGACTAAAAACTCATTAGAGAAGTCAGGTGTGACCAACACTGGTTGGGCACAGAGAGCTTCTTTCAGGCTTCTAAAGGCCTGTTCGGTTTCAGGGGACCACTTTACCATTAGCGGCTCTCTTGCTTTTGTGAGGTCGGTTAGTGGGGTTGCCTTAGTTGCAAAATTGGGAATAAACCTTCTATAGTAACCAATTAATCCCAAAAAGGTCCTTACTTGTTTTTTTGTAACTGGCCTTGGCCAATTTTGTATCGCCTCTACTTTGAGTGTTTGGGGTTTGAGTAAACCTCTGCCAATAGAATACCCCAGATACTTGGCCTCCTCCAGACCAATAGTGCATTTAACGGGGTTAGCAGTTAGTCCAGCAGACCGAACTGCGTCAAGCACAGCTTGGACCTTTGGAAGGTGGGATTGCCAATCATCTACTATGTAACTATAACCTCCATATTAATGACCAATTGGTTAACTGAGGAAGAAGTTCATAAGCGACTTGAAAAAATTAAAGTAAATAAGGCACCTGGCCCCGATGGCATACATCCAAGAGTTCTCAAGGAGTTAAGCTCAGTAATAGCAAAACCATTATATTTAATATTCAAGGACTCCATTTCCACAGGCTCAGTACCACAAGATTGGCGTAAAGCAGATGTGGTGCCTATATTTAAAAAGGGAGCTACTGTCGCGGCCGAGTTTATTCGAGCATTTGCCCGGTCTCGGCCGCGACAGTAACCTGGCACGCGCTGGGATGTCCCGGGCGCGCGCCGAAGCCTCGGAGGAGAGGCCCGCCGATCGGGGCTTCCCCCTATATTCTCCGGGTCCGCCGGGTCCCCCGGAACCCCCTGCCGCCGTCCCCCACATCGCGGGACACCAGGGCTCCCTCGGGGAGCCCTGGACGCGCGTGCAGGGGGCGCAGGCACCCGATGACGCATGACCGCGCATCGGTGACGCGCGGCACGCCGAGGGGATGCCACTAGCAAGCCGGGAAATCTCCCGGCTTGCGGAACTGGCCGCACTCTAATAAAGTGTGCCGCCAGTGTAGATCACACCCAGGGAATTACAGACCTGTAAGCCTGACTTCAATAGTAGGGAAACTACTTGAAGGTTTAATACGGGATAATATTCAGGAATACATAATGGAAAACAAAATTATTAGTAATAGTCAGCATGAATTTATGAAGGATAGATCTTACCAAACTTACCTTATTTGTTTCTTTGAGGAGGTAAGTAGGAATTTAGACCAGGGTAATGCAGTTGATGTGGTCTACTTACATTTTGCAAAGGCTTTTGATACGGTTTCACACAAGAGGTTGGAGTACAAAATAAAGAAAATTTGACTCAGTAATAATATATGCACCTGGATTGAAAACTGGTTAAAGGACAGACAACAGAGGGTTGTCATAAATGGAACTTTTTCAGGTTGGGCTAAAGTCGTGAGTGGAGTACCTCAAGGATCGGTACTGGGACCCCTGCTTTTTAACTTGTTTATTAATGACCTTGAGGTTGGGATCGAGAGCAAAGTCTCCATCTTTGCTGATGATACTAAATTGTGTAAGGTAATAGAATCAGAGCCGGATGAAAGTTCTCTTCAGAAGGACTTGGAGAGACTGGAAACGTGGGCAGGTAAATGGCAAATGAGGTTTAATACAGATAAATGTAAGGTTATGCATTTGGGATGCAAGAATAAAAAGGCGACTTACAAATTAAATGGAGATATATTGGGGGAATCCTTGATGGAGAAGGATTTAGGAGTGCTTGTAGACAGCAGGCTTAGCAATAGTGCCCAATGTCATGCAGTAGCTGCAAAGGCAAACAAGATCTTATCTTGCATCAAACGGGCAATGGATGGAAGGGAAGTAGACATAATTATGCCCCTTTACAAAGCATTAGTAAGACCACACCTTGAATATGGAGTACAATTTTGGGCACCAATCCTAAGAAAAGACATTATGGAACTAGAGAGAGTGCAGAGAAGAGCCACCAAATTAATAAAGGGGATGGACATTATAACTTATGAGGAGAGGCTAGCTATATTGGATTTATTTACATTAGAAAAGAGGCGTCTAAGAGGGGATATGATAACTATATACAAATATATTCAGGGACAATACAAAGAGCTTTCAAAAGAACTATTCATCCCACGGGCAGTACAAAGGACTCGGGCCATCCCTTAAGGTTGGAGGAAAGGAAATTTCACCAGCAACAAAGGAAAGGGTTCTTTACAGTAAGGGCAGTTAAAATGTGGAATTCATTACCCATGGAGACTGTGATGGCAGATACAATAGATTTGTTCAAAAAAAGGTTGGACATCTTTTTAGATGGGAAAGGTATACAGGGATATACCAAATAAGTATACATGGGAAGGATGTTGATCCAGGGATTAATCCGATTGCCAATTCTTGGAGTCAGGAAGGAATTAATTTTTCCCCTTAATGGGGTTTTTTGTTTGCCTTCCTCTGGATCAATAAGTAAGTATAGATATAGAATAAAGTATCTGTTGTCTGAATTTAGCATAGGTTGAACTTGATGGATGTACGTCTTTTTTCAACCTCATCTACTATGTAACTATGTAACTATGGATTACCACATCATCCAGGTGGGCGGCAGCATACCGAGCATGTGGTTTTAAAATTTTATCCATCATTCTTTGGAATGTGGCGGGAGCTCCATGTAAGCCAAAAGGCAGCACCCTATACTGAAAGAGGCCATCTGGGGTTGAGAAGGCTGTCTTTTCTTTTGCCCTTTCTGTGAGGGGAACCTGCCAGTACCATTTTGTTAGGTCTAGGGTCGTGAGATATCGGGCTTTGCCCAGTCTCTCTACCAGTTCATCAACCCTGGGCATAGGATAAGTATCAAATTTTGACATAGCGTTTAGTTTACGGTAGTCATTGCAAAACCTTGTTGTACCATCTGGTTTTGGGACTAAAACTATAGGGCTACTCCACCCACTTTGGTATTCCTCAATTACGCCTAGTTTTAGCATTTTTTAACCTCTAAACTTATAGTCTCTCTTTTGGCCTCTGGGATTCGGTACGGTTTAAGGTTAACTCGGACCCCCGGTTCAGAGACTAGGTCATGTTTAATTACGCTAGTTCTACCTGGCTGTGTAGAGAAGACTTCTTTGTTTCTTCTCACTAAATTCAGGACCTCTCGTTTCTGATAAACGGACAGGATTTTAGCTATGCAAACCTCTGGGTCAGTTTCTCGATTCTCTGACGGACCTGGGGGTACTAGGGTTAAGAAGACCTCTATCTTTCCAGGGCTTAAGTAGGTTTATATGGTAAATTTGCTCAGGTTTCCTCCTACCTGGCTGTCTCACCTTGTAATTTACTTCTCCCACTCTTTCCAAGACCTCATATGGCCCATGCCACTTAGCAAGGAATTTACTCTCTACGGTGGGAACCAGAACTAGTACCCTATCGCCTGGACAAAAATTCTGACCCTAGCACCCTTATTATACGTATACCTCTGGGCCTCTTGAGCTTTTTCCATGTGTTCCCTCACTATAGGTAGGACTGCAGCTATGCGGTCCTGCATCTGGGCAACATGCTCTATTACACTTCTGTATGGGGTAACCTCGTGTTCCCAAGTCTCTTTGGCTATATCCAGTAAGCCCCTTGGGTGTCGGCCATAGAATAGTTCAAACGGGGAGAAGCCTGTGGATGATTGGGGAACCTCCCTAATGGCAAATAACAGGTATGGTAACATACAATCCCAGTTTTTCCCAACTTATCGACCGCCTGGCGTTACATGCTCTTTAAGGATTTATTGAATCGTTCCACTAAACCATCTGTTTGTGGATGATAACTGAGGTTCTGAGATGCTTGATTTTTAGGAGTTTACATAACTCTTTTGTTACTTGGGACATAAATGGTTTTCCCTGGTCAGTTAAGATCTCTTTAGGAATTCCGACCCGGGTAAACAGAACTATTAACTATTTTGCTATGTTTTTAGCAGAAGTGCTACGTAGGGGAACTGCCTCCGGATATCGGGTGGCATAATCTAATATTACCAATATATGCTGATGCCCCCTAGCAGACTTTAGTAGGGGTCCTACTAGATCCATAGCAATCCGGACAAATGGTACATCTATTATGGGAAGGGGTACCAATGGGCTACGATACGCTTTAAACGGGGCGGTGATCTGACATTCTGGGCATGAGGAGCAATAATTTGTAATTTCTGTCAGAACCCCAGGCCAATACAAGCTTCGGAGAATCTTTTCTTTTGTCTTTTCCACCCCTAGGTTGTCCCCAATGGGTGACTATGTGCGAGGTTTAATACTACATTACGGAATGTCCGTGGTACCAACAATTGTTTAGTTATAATTGATTTCCTTTTATCAACCCGATATACTAAGTCATTCTCTACCTCAAAGTAGGGTAGGCAAGTGACCTATCTGGTTGCCCGGAGTACTATTCTGGTCCCGTATAGTTCCCCTTGCTTCCGCTAATGTGGAGTCTTCCCACTGGGCCTTCTTAAAACTCCCAGGACTGACCTCTAGGTCAGCGAAGATCTTATCCTGTTCTGGGGTGGTAAGCGCCTGTTCAAGATCTTGATTTGGGGTATTCCCTATCAAGGTGGCCATGGGAAAGGGGATTTTACAGCACTCTTCCTCTTTCCCCTTTTCATTTGGGCCCTCGTCAACCTCCATTTCTGAAAAAGGGAAAGGATTTGTTTCTTCTGTTACTTCTTTATGGCCCACTATTGAACTCTGGGCACTATTCTGGGAGGAGGACCACATTTTTAGAAAATGGGGAATACCGGTCCCTATTAACACATCATGTGTCAGTTTGGGTACTATACCCACTTTGAAATCTAAAGAACCAAACTCTGTTTTAATAAGAACATCAACAGTGGAATATTCGTGATTATCCCCATGTATACAACAAATTGCCACTCTTTGTGTACTGTTTACCTGTTTTTCCCCAATAGGCAACAGGTATTCGGACACTAGTGTAATGGTTCTCCCAGAGTCAAGTAGTGCCCAAACCCTTATACCATTTAGCTTTACAAATGCCCAGAGATGGTTATTCAAGGGGTCCTCTGGGCTAGGGCCCATACATTGAGACCACAACGAATAAGGTTCAACGCTGTTGCATTGCATTGGTTCAGTATTTAGTGGGCAGACTTTCGCGGTGTGGCCCCTCTCATAACAATTTTCAAATTTAGGTACATAGTCTGTGTCCCACTTAGAGCCATTTTCGGCTCCCCATGTTGGCTGTTGCTGGTGCTGTGTGAAGGCGGTCGTCGCTCTTCAGCCCCCCTTTACCCTGGTACCCTTTTACCGTCTCTGGAAGAGTCCTGGAACCTTGGGTAGTGAGGATGCTCCATGACTGTGGGTTGCAGGTGCTCTTCTGCTATATTGTACCTTTCTACAAGGGCCACCAGCTCGTCTGCATTGTGGGGGTCACTCTGACTGACCCAACGGCGTTGGGCAGAGGGAAGTTTCCTCAAGAACTGGTCCATGGCCAACCATTCCACGATGTGGCTTGCTGAGTTGATCTCGGGTTGTAGCCACTTCCGAGCAAGGTGGATGAGGTCATACATTTGGGATCGGTGGCTTTATCCAACGTGAAGGACCATGCGTGGAACCTTTGGGCGCGAACGGCCGTGGTTACGCCGAGGCGGGCGAGGATCTCAAACTTCAGTTTTGTATAGACGTTAGCTTCGGCTGGCTCTAGATCAAAGTAAGCCTTCTGGGGTTCATCGCTTAAGAAGGGTGCGATTAGACTGGCCCACTCAGCTTCTGGCCAACCCTCTCTCTGTGCCGTGCGTTCAAAAAGTGAGAAGATAGGTTTCAACATCATCCGAGGGCCCCATCTTCTGAAGGTAGTGGCTTGCCCTGATCATTTTCAGGACTGGGCCTGCCTCTGTCAGTGGAGTCTTAATGATAGCCTCTCTCAGGACCTCGAGTTCCTGCCGTAAGCCCTGGGCAAACTGTTGTTGCTCCTCTCTCAGCAAGCGGTTTGTCTCTTGCTGGTTTGCATTCGCGTTTTGCAGAGCTGCATTCGCCTCTTGCAGGCCTCACTCAGAAGAATGGCACATCGGGGGACCAAGCGGGCGCCGGGGGGGAGCGCGAGTCATGGGGAATGGGGGGGGGCGAGCTGCGAGTCACAGGGAACGGGGGGGGGAGTCACGGGGAACGGGGGGGGCACCAGCCGAACCAGCAGGGGGACGGACGCACGGAGGAGGTGGGGGAAATGCCCATACATAAATTATGACAATACATATGCCCACTGCTCTCCACCCCCCCACTCCCCTTTCCCCCCCCCCCCCCCACTCCCCTTTCCCCCGTCCCCCCGCTCCCCTTTCCCCCGTCCCCCCGCTCCCCTTTCCCCCGTCCCCCCACTCCCCTTTCCCCCGTCCCCCCGCTCCCCTTTCCCCCGTCCCCCTGCTCCCCTTTCCCCCGTCCCCCCGCTCCCCTTTCCCCCGTCCCCCCGCTCCCCATCCCCCCCGCTCCCCTTTCCCCCCCCGCTCCCCTTTCCCCCCCCCACTCCCCTTTCCCCCCCGCTCACCTTTCTCCCCCCCCTGCTCCCCTTTCTCCCCCCCTGCTCCCCTTTCCCCCCCCACTCCCCTTTCTCCCCCCGCTCCCCTTTCTCCCCCCCCCACTCCCCTTTCTCCCCCCCCGCTCCCCTTTCTCCCCCCCCCCGCTCCCCTTTCTCCCCCCCCGCTCCCCTTTCTCCCCCCCCACTCCCCTTTCTCCCCCCCGCTCCCCTTTCTCCCCCCCCCCGCTCCCCTTTCTCCCCCCCCACTCCCCTTTCTCCCCCCCCGCCCCGCTCCCCTTTCTCCCCCCCCCCCAAACCTTTACAACAAATACTCACCTATTGTTCCACGATTTATAAGTAATACTACCTATTACGCATTTACATCCCGGGCAACGCCGGGTCTCTCAGCTAGTATATATATATTTATATATATATATATATATATATATATATATATATTACACATAAACAATAAACATTAAAAACACAACAACACTAATACTCACCTCCTCTACCCCAAAATGCTTGATACCAGAGGACGCTGGTGTCTGCGGGTTCTCAGGTGGTCCCTGTGGGTTCTCAGGTGGTGTCTGCGGGTGTCTGATGGCCCTCAGATGGTCCCCTTGGGTTTCTGAGGGCCTTCAGTTGGTCCTCACGCATGTCTGGGGGCCTTCAGGTGGTCCCTGTGGGTTTCTGGGGGCCCTCAGGTGGTTCCCGTGTGTGTCTGGGGGCCCTCGGGTGGTTACTGCGGGTGGTCCCCGCGGGTGTCCGGTGGTCCTCAGGTGGTCCCCGCAGGTGTCCTAACGGGGTTCCCTGTGGGTCACTGCTGGCCTGCAGTACCAATCCTGTGGCAACAAAAATAAAATGTGCAATATATTGAAATAAATACACCTCCTCCTCCCCCCCCCCCTCAACACATAACTATTATCCAGATATGGATAATAGTGCATTTGTCCATTATAAAATAAAACATTAGCCAGCATAAATAAAATAAATAAACCTTTCTACTATCCCTGCCATCATGAAGGGTGTCCTCGTCAGCATACTGCAGGTTCATGTCCTCCGATGCAGTAGGAATACATGAAAAAATACAATCTAATGGGCCCTAACCCATTAATCCCCTTAGCGGTTAATAACCGCTATAGTAATTAAGGGGTTAACTCACCCTTCCCCGATACCCACCCCGGAACCACTATATCCACGCTGTACCCTTTGATTGGCATAATGGTACATCATACCCATATAATATAGGCATGATAAGTCAATGGTTATCCTAATAAAAAAGCATGAAGGCCAAAAATACACAATAATAAAAGTTATACACAAGCACCTAAACACCCCAATTCAAGAAATAATAGCACTAGCCAACCAAACAATTAATTAATTAAAACCAGTAGCAACAACACAAATACATAATTTAAAATGCAAACCAATCCTAAAATGTAGTAAAAACAAGCCATCCAAATTCCAAACAATTGAATCCAAACAATAAAAAGTAATAGAAAAAAATTACAATCAATTCAAAACAAGTATTTGCCAAAAAATGCATTGGCTGTCACTGTATTTATCGGTACCATAGCACAGATTAATACATTATCAGTCAATGGGCAATCACAAACATAAAAATAAATAAATACAACGAAAAAGCCTGGAGAAAGACATTTACATAGATTCAATATTTCTCTTACCTTTAGAAGTGTAGAACGCCAGTGCATCAGAAAGACAAGTCCTTAGTGTATTCGTAACATCTGCAGTTGAGAAGCTCCCAATAATCTGTATAACACAATAAAGTTACCCTAATAGGGCTTAAGGGACTTACCTTTAGAAGTCTTAACCCTCCGAATCCCATTATATCTGCAAGCTCTCGTACCGCGACATCACCCGCAATCCCACGCCATTCACCTTGATGACCAGCATCAGGTAAAAAAAAATCTTTATTTTATATTCTGTCACAATCTTCTTTCTTCATCTGTCAATCCAAAGCCCCATGGTAAATCTAGTACAGGATGTTCTCTCGTCTGCTTCTTGAGGTAAAATGAGACACAGTATATGGCCTGTGCTGTCACATTTTATGGTCAGATGGTACAGCTCCAATTCGATTGGATGCTGTATCATGTGCCCGCCTCTTTTTATTTTGTTAAGGATGTGACATCATCTCCAAGGGAGTTACGTCACATCCTTAAAACCACATGGCTATATCACATGGTATTATAGCCAATTGGATTGAAGACAATCCCATTGGTTGCTGTACCATGTGATAGGTCACATTAGTTCAAAATGATGTGATGTCATTTTAAGGGACACAACAACAGAGGAGAGTAGGCAGGGGGGTGCAGCAAAACAAGTTTGCGCACCCCTGTCTTAAAGCACTTGTTCCCATTATGTTTTATATTATGTCATGTGTATTATTGCCGTGAAGCGGTATGTACATGGATAGCGCTATATTTATCAAGATACTGTCTAGAAGATGTCTTCCGGCGCGTTGACTGAAGTATAGATGTTTCAGTTTCCATTGTATAAATACAAAG
This sequence comes from Ascaphus truei, assembly GCF_040206685.1. Classification (NCBI taxonomy): domain Eukaryota; kingdom Metazoa; phylum Chordata; class Amphibia; order Anura; family Ascaphidae; genus Ascaphus; species Ascaphus truei. Next base: position 92,555,659 of record NC_134489.1, read on the forward strand.
GGACAAAAAAAGAGAGGAAATTGTGTATTAATAAAGATAATCCAATCTGGTTGGTTGTTTGAGTTAATTTCATACACTTAAAAACTGGATGTAGTTTATGTTCAGAGATTTCTTTACAATTTGGAACTTCTGAGGTTAATTGGATAGATGCAGCTAGATCACAGCTAAATCAGGATATTACTCGGTACAAAAGAGAGAAAAAAAAGGATCATGGCACAATAAAAATTAATTAATCTAAACTGGGTTAGAACAGTATTGCATTTACAGCCAGCAAATGGTAAAGCAGCATTTGGATAGCTTCCCAGCATGTAGATGGACTCTTTAAATTTCAGTGGCAGTCCTGCTTATACTCCGGCCTCCACAAAAGGCCACACAATTTTATCTCCTTTTCCTATTGTCTGTTGCTTATGCCCGACTCCTCAGATCTTTAAGCGTGGGTAGACACTTCGCCTCTCCCTGTGACGTAGCACCCTTGTATATGTTCATTGGTCACCAGCAGGGATGTGAGGCCATCTTATATAGCCTTAGGAAATATGAAAATATGAATAATGAACAGATGGAATTCATAAATGAGGGCATCTCTATTATTTTATGACAAAATGTTTTTTGGTTCCAGGGTGACTTCCAGATACAGGGTACAGCCACGGGTTCCAGATTCACGCCCAATTATACCATCCTGTTCATGGGTTGTTGGGACGACTTTACCATCTGGGCCAATAACATCTATGGCGCAAATCTATTAGCTGTGATCTAGCTGCATCTATCCAATTAACCTCAGAAGCTCAATTTAACCTCAGAAGTTCCAGATTGTAAAGAAATCTCTGAACATAAACTACATCCAATTTGTAAGTGTATGAAATTAACTCAAAGAACCAAATATAAAACAAAATATATAATCGCCGCACTTCTCCATGTAAGGAGCATGCACCTGGCATACGGATTGGCCATACAAATGTGAAAAACAGACAGTGAATCCCTGCGCTTCTCCCTTTGGGATAGCAATAAATGGGAAATATATATATTATATATATATATATATTGTAAAAATCTATTTGATAAATGAGACTTTTGTTTTACATCCTTTGATCAAATAATTCCAAGCCTGCTAACCACGTCAAGGTAAGTCTCTATAGTAGGTCCCTACGCTAAATACATACTAATGTTATGTGAAATAAACCCAGAAAGGGTTAATATATCCAAGCATACTGTATGCTTATATAACATAGAGCAGTTAAAAACTGGTATATACCAGTGAAGAAACTCACATGTCTGCAAGTAAAGTGAATAGTGAAATACCGGGACCTTGCTGGGAGATTATGTACCTAGAAGAAGGAGAGGCTGGCCTCCCTCAAGCTGCCCAATAAGCAGTCGCAGGTGATTGCTAAATATATTAATTACACCCTAATAGTGGTGCCCTCTAGGATCGTGCTGCTAAGGATTAAAATCGGCCCAACAGAAAATGAAAAACAAATATATAATCGCCGCACTTCTCCATGTAAGGAGCATGCAGCTGGCGAAGGGATTGGCCATACAAATGTGAAAACAGTGAATCCCTGCGCTTCTCTCTTTGGGATAGCAATGAATGGGGAATATACATGGGGAAAGAACCAAATAGATTGGATTGCCTTTATTAATACACTGTTCTCCCTTTTTTTGACCCTTTATACTTATACAATTTAAACTGAAACATCTATACTTGATCTAAATCTGTATGCCAGAAGACATATAATCTATACGCCAGAAGACATCTTCTTTTTCTTGCATCAATTTTGGAGGGACTTGGAACCCCCCTCATGGACTCGGCAGCTGGACTTGTGTATACCATTTGGACTTTATATCTTCCTCTGATTACACTTATTTATATGTAATTATTGTTTTTATATGTACACTGTATAGATTATTAGGTGATTAGCGCTACTTTTTCCTTTCTTGCACATTAATAAATATATACATACCTTTACTTTTCAGAACACCTTATCCCATATGTTGAGACTGATGTTTCTTTATCAGTTGAAGATCAATTACATAAAAGAGAAAGGCAAGTCTCTATTTGAGAAATTCAGCACTCATGGTGGCAATATCTTAGATGTTGATCATCTCCCATTGAAATCTATATTACCACTACATCTTAATGAACTTTTGACATTGTCTATCACAGTGAAACTCTATGAACACATAAATACAAGGGCAGAGATGCAGAGTTGCATAATTTGGTCATGCATGAAAACAAGAAACAGATTGGTAACCAGGAGGATAAAGTAGGTGATAGCAGTGGTGAGGCTGTTGATACAGATGGTGGAGTATGCAATGGTAAAGAGCCGGAGACATATCTACTTGTCATTATGTCAATTTGTGTTGTGATGCCAACTGGAAAAAAAAGTGTTTTTCCTTATAGGAAAAATGGGTAAGTTGGGTTACTAATTTCCTTTTAGGTCACAGTGTAAAACCTCATAAAATCTTTTGTTTTAAATGTAAGGGTTGCATGTAAAACATGATCCCAAACTAGATAGATATTCTCCCATGGTCCAGGGGTGGGCAACTCCAGTCCTCAAGGGCCACCAACTGGTCCGGTTTTAACAATATCTCTATTTCAGCACAGGTGACTCAAGTGACGATTGAGCCAACTGTGCAGAAGCAGGAATATCCTGAAAACCGGACCTGTTGGTGGCCCTTGAGGACTGGAGTTGGCCACCCCTGCCATAGAGCCTTAGAACTGCATAATATATAGGTGTCCTATAATAAAGTCATAAAACAGGGATCCACGCCTCCCACTGGTACCTGAAGAGCTAATGCCCAAACAGTGACCACACCTCCCACTAGAAACTGAGGAGCTAGTGCCAAAACAGTGACCCACACCTCCCATTGATGCCTGAAGAGCTAATGCCCAAAAAGTGACCACACCTCCCACTGGTGCCTGAAGAGTTAATGCCCAGTCGGTTATCTCTTTCTCCAAAACGCTCGGATCTGAAAGGGAACCCATGAATCTCCCAAATATGGAAGACTGCAAGATAGAGAGTAAAATATATGGTAAAATAGTGTCAACAAGAACATGGATAATTTTTGTGTAATGTATTCCAGGCAGTGGCAGAGCGAAATAAAGTACAATGAACTGCACGTGTCACATATTTTACTGAATAATTATTATATACCAACATTATTTTATTCCCCCCACCCTTTTTTTTTTTGTTTTACAAAAAAAGGCAACATACTGTAAATGTTTAATTTGATATTTGCAGATGCCTTCATTTAACTTAGGTTTTGTTGCATTTAAGTTTGCCCATTTATATATTTAGGTTTCACTGTTCAATGTCTGTATAAATAATTTACTCCTGTGGAGTCAATTGCTAACTTTCTCGTTGTTTTTTTATTCATGTTCAATGCCCTTTGCTAATAAAAACCAAGCCCCCTGGGAGGGACATACAGTGCAAGCCTCATAATGAACTGATGGGAATCTATTCACAAACAAAACATCACTAACGCCACATTTTTCATACACTGTATTAAATTGCATTTGCGTAGTCTGTGCCAGGATCACATTATTAAAGATTGCTCCGTAATGGGAGAGAACAATATACTGTTCAGTTATCATTGCTTGCAGATTATATGATTTATATGTCCCATGATATGTTTTTAACGTAAATATTATACTAATGCCATTTTCATCTCCTGTATGTAAATACAAATACACAAAGGGGGTTATGCACAAAGCAGTGATATGTGTTTTTAAGTGAGATAAGTGCTTTTTGGCACAATTTATGGCGCAATTTTTTAAGCAATGACTGTGTTTTGATGATGAAAAGCCTTTTAAGCGCGATACTGCAATGTTATCACTGCTTTGTGAATCGCGCTGCACGCAATATTGAGAAATAAAGGCATTTATCTCACTTAAAAACACTTATCACTGCTTTGTGCATAACCCCCTTAGTCTGTCATTGGGTCACAATGGAAAAGAAAAAACAAGGCACCTTTATACATTTTTGGAAATTATATCATTTTGTACATCAAAGTGATATGTTTTTATTAATTTAAATATAAGAATATTAACGACTTTTTCCTGCACTATTGTGCTATTTAGCTCTTGCCTTGTCCAGAGTATAAAAGGCTCACCCACAACAATTGAAAGAATATACAAATCAGGATCCGATATATTTTATGATACTTTGCACTCATTTTAAGACAAATATTTGAATATTATCTGCAGAACTCAAAATGCTATAAAAATAGGAGCGGGGTTTTTGATTTCCCTTTCCATCAGGCTACATCAGCAGTTAACTGCAATACTCAATAGGATTCCCAAATAATTTTGTGCAACGGTCCGCAACTTGTCATTTTAAGTTATACTGTACATGTCATGATCAACATCCAAACTCCTTATAAATGCCTTAACAAAAAAGTACAATATCGTACAATAAAATAGAAATAGATTAAAGAAATAATTTTTTACGTAGATTTTTTTTTTAATAACAAATAATTGTTGGCACAATATTGCTGCATGATGTGAAAACCCATTTTGCAATATAGAGTACAATTTGAAAATAGTCCTGTAGGAGGTTATTTATTAAAGTGCAATAATACAGACTGGGCAATACCACAAATAATCTGACACAGTGCATTTTATTTCTATAGGAAATACTATAATTGGGAATATAGGTCGATATTGATGATTATTTAGGTTATATTTGTTAGTCAAACAATCTTCACAAATGCCCAGATCCATAGAAGGGGGCTACGTTTTACTGCACCTTAACTTCTATTCATCTCAATGGGAGCTGAAGCGTGCTAAAGCTTAGCACCCTTCTGTGGCTCTGGGCCAAATAAAGTCTTGTTAAAATAATCTCTATATTCACATCTGAGTACTATACTCATTAAAAATAAACAAAGCAATACATGTACTTTCTAAATGCCTTCTCATGAACAGATTGCATTTTACACATTGCAACCTTTGCACTAATTAATTTTTAGAGCTAATTGTCATCTAATTAATTCACTTACATCTACTTTTACTGATATTTATATAAGTTGAAAGTCCTTTAAAATATGACTTTAAGTTATCTAAGAAATGTAGTATAAAGAGCCATATGCAAATAACTTCAGAAGTTATCTATGCTACTGCAAAAAAATTCTCCAGAGCTGAAGCGCACTTGTTTCAGCTTCGGGGGCCCCCCAATTCCCGAGATACTTACCGTTATTTCCTGTTTTTTGGGATTTAAATGGCCAATAGGAAGCCGCAACCAATGATGTTGCAGCTCCTTATTGGCCCAAGATTTCGCAGCCAAATCATAGCCATTTTGTTTCCCTTGAGTGAGGAACTGCTCCATTAATATGACTAGTTACGGATTAATAAATGGTTTATTGTTAATGGTTTAAATGGATATTGTTTAATGCCAGAAGACATTATTACACCCTTAATGCAACATAACGCGTGTTATCTTTTTAATCATTGTTTTCAATAGGGCTATTATTGAATAATAAGCCAGCATTCATGCAATACACTGTGTTAATGAGAGCGATATCTACTGCTACATATGTGTGTAAAATGTTATTAAAGGATTACTGTTGGCGGCATAAGCACTTTATTGTAGATAATTGATCTTGGCATATATGTTTTATCTACAGCCGCGGCCCCTTTTAACCTCCTACATCCTCGAAAAAATTTGGGGATGTTTTCCGTTTCTCACGGAGTTTGCCGTGCGTCAGCCGCATCCACCAGACAGCGCTAATGGCGCTTAACATTGAGAGCGCCCGCGGCGCCCAAACCGGCAGAAAACATGCCGCATCTGCCCGCGATTTCGAAAATCACGGGGAAACGGCCGCAGGAGGTTAAAGGCGGCCGCCACTGTATATCACTAGATACATTTTGTAGGCACTATATATGTATACATATGTTTTGGGGGGCTATATAACACATAGACATTTTCTTGTGAGACTTTGCACCCTGAATTTGTTTGGATAAATTTGTGGAGACAGTAGGGATGTCTTCTTGGGTGGAGCTGCAGATCACAAGAATTTTAGAACATCTTCACTGTGAAACTTGTGTGAAGTCACTTGCACTGTTTTGTTTTATTATTCTATTGTGTATATCCATTGTAAATGTTTCTGTTGCAGATTGCTTTATGTCTGTAATAATAATAGAATATACATTATTTTTTTCTATATAGTGCAGACTGTGTATACTGCACTGCACATAGAATTTTGCAGGCACAATGAGTCCCTGTCCCATCACGCGTATAATCTATTGTGGGTGTCTGAGGCACAGGGAGATAAAGGGACTTGCCCAAGGTCAAAAGAAGCATTTCAACCATTCTTCCGTGCTTCAAACTCAGTGTCATTGATTTCATAGTCAGGCCCTTTACTCACTAAGCTACTCATTCAACCTGTATTGTATTCATAAGATGTCCTTTATAAATAACCAGACCTACCTTTTAGTTATTACCCCTTCAGGACCAGGAATTGGGATATATCTTAATATTAACTGTAAGGAAAGAATATCCCCCTTGAGCCAGGGTATGAGCAGACATGCAGTAATCAGAATAGATTGTACAGTATGAGATGACAGTAAATTAGAAATAGAAAACAGAACCATAAACAAATATGACACCTATGGCAGACTGTTTAATCTTTCATGCGCTAAGCTTTCACTGGGTCATCCAGTAAAAGCTGAATGCAGACATAGAATCTTAGAAAGGCTAGTAAGTGTTAAGGTACCATGGATTTGGCATAATACTTATTGTATTTGGAAGCATTCTGCCTGAATTACTCCCAGATTGCTAGATGTGAATGAGCTTTATTATTTTGCATGTTCACATTGCATTCCGTAGTCCAATTTCAAGACAGACGTGTGCATGTGTTTAACACAATAACTATGCCTTATTGTATCACCTAAAACTAGGGCCCACATACAGTACACAGCAAAGAGACCAACGCCTAGACTTACAGGTAAATGCACTTCTGTAAGTACTGTAGTGCTGCCACAACTGTGTGCAAATAGCATGGTTCAAACACAACATCATAACAAAGTAGTTAAGGTAATAATTTTAGTCATTTGTTTTTTTCAGCTCACTGCAATCTAACCAAAGATAACTAATTGTTCAAAGTAAACATTCCAATGTAACCACAAAAGGAATCCATTACACAAACATATAATTCACAGTCATTTTAGTGGGCTGTAAACAGTTTGGAATGAGCATAAAATGGAACAAAAATCAAAGTGAGCATTTAGAAATGAAAAAGTGTCTGCTACAAAAGGTCAGTCCCTTTGCTTGGCAAACTATGTAGAAAAGCCTGGGAAAAAGCTGATCACACAAGCACTGAGGGGATTTTAAAGGCAACAACCTCTTTGTTTCTTTAAACAGACATCGGAACCTATAACTGGATCCTGTCAAACAAACGACAGCAAAAAAATATAACAGCTGCTAAGAAGTATAGTTGAGAGATAAAGTTTTAAGAGCAGAGACCCTTCTCAGAAGAGGACCAATTGCCTCTTACGTGTTTGAGCTTGGTTATAAATCTCAGGCTGACTTTTAGGCTTGGAATCAAACTTGTAGTTTTTTTTGTAAAATTGAATTCTTTTCAAAGTACATTGTACTAACACTTCTATGACTATAAGTTAACCTTAGTTTAAAAGTGAAATGATATATGACAATTCACTTATCAGAATTCTTACTGAACTTAGTTGCATACAAATACAGTGGCGGCCGCCTTTAGCCTCCTGCGGCCTTTTCCCCGCGATTTTTAAAATTGCGGGCTGATGCGGGCCGTTTTCGGCAGTTTTGGGCGCTTGCGGGCATTTTCATTGTCTAGCTCTAAGCGCTTTCATTGTCTAGCGCTATTAGCGCTATCTGGTGATTTAGGGCCGCGAGGAAAAGGTCCGTGAGAGACGGAAAACATCCCCGAATTTTTTCGGGGATGTTGGAGATTAAAAGGGGCTGCGACAGTACTTTGGAGCATTCTGCAACATTCTTGCCTACATGTTTGAAATGTGATCAGAGATAATTAGAACACATAATTAAACAAATTGAATATAAAAAGCAATTTTTCACAGAAAATCCCCGTTATCCCTAAAATCATTAAGTTATGGTGATTTTGTTTTAAGTTCTGGACTATTTGCAGTCTTAAAGGCTGGTACCTAGGACCAAAGTTAACTGTTGATAGTGACATAATGTATGCATCTGGCAGGGCCTGTGTCTCTAAAAATCCTTATGTTCTGCGTATTGCGCACTATACTGTAATTGTGAAGCGCTTTGAGCCCCATTCGGAGAAAAGCACTATATGAAATATAGTTATTATTATACCTTACATCAGGAATGTGCAATCTTTCCCTGCTGCGTCCCCCTGCCTGATACCCTCTTTGCTCTTGCTCCCCCTCCCCCAACCTTCTCTCCAGCGTCAAATGACGCAGCGGGGTAACATGACATCATGTTGCCATGCCAACTGGACAAGGTAAGTGAAATTGCAGAGTCCTCACGTCATTTGTTCCAGCTGCATGGAGAGCTGCACAGAGAGAGCCGCCTCTCCCTGCGCATATCTCGCCTGCAATCGCAGTGTTTTAGTAAAAAAATGTAATACTAGTGTACGTGAACAGGGGGTGTCCAGAGCAGAACCGCATTGATTTTAGTTCTGGGAACCCCCTTCTTCCCAGGATACAGGCCATGTTATGGGGTGCCGGTATCTCCTATGCATTTAAATGTCTCGCGTCACGTGACCTTGGGATTTAAATGTATAGGAGATACTGGCACCCCATAACCGGGACCTGTATCTCGGGAAGCAGGGAGTCGTCGGACCTCAAATCAATGCGGTTCTGCTCCAGAGGCCCCCTGCTCATCTACACTAGTATTAAAATGTATATTAAAACAGCTTCATTACCTTTGCGCCCAGCTGCTAAGGCAATGAAGAGGTACAACCTCAATAGCCTGTTTCTTGGGGCAGAGGGGGTGGATGAAGGGAGTATTAGTCCCAGGGTGGGTGGTTAGGCCTGCCTGGAAGGTTGTGGGAGGAGTTAACCACTTCATTACCATAGCAGTGGGAGACACTATGGTAATGACGGGGTTAACTCCTCCTGCAACCTTCCATGCATGCCTAAACACCCACCCTTAGGGCTACTACCCCCTTCACCCAATCCCTCTACCCCCAAGAAACAAAAATAAACACAACCCATACAGTACATAAATGGGCAAATAACTATTATCCATATATGGATAATAGCTCATTTGCCCATTATAAAATAAAACATTAACAAGCCAGCATAAATAAAGTAATTAAAACTTTCTACTTACCCCTGCCATCATGAAGGGCGCCCTCATCAGCATACTCCAGGTCCATGTCCTCCATTGCCTGCAAGAGTACATGAAAAAATACAATCTAATGGCCCCTAACCCCTTAAATTACCTTAGTGATTAATAACCGCTATAGTAATTAAGGGGTTAACCCACCCTCCCCCACTACCCACCCGGGAGGCCTAACCACCCACCCGGGCCCACTATTCCCACCCTCTACCCATTGATTGGCACATTGGTACATCATGCAATATAATATGGGCATAATAAGCCACTATAGCAGTCAATGAATACTGCTATACAAATCATGAAGGCCAAAAATACACAAAAATAAAATAAATACACAAGCACCTAAACACACAAACAATAAAAGACCTAAAAAGTCTAATAGTACATATCACCTTTATGTATCACCAAAACAGCAAAATAATTTAAATTATTTTATTCCAAAACATAACAATAAAATTAAATAAACACCTATCCAAACAAACTATTCAAGAAATAAAACCACTAGCCAACCAATCAATTAAATAACAGCACTAGTCAACAAAACAATTCATTAAGTTAAAATGCGAACTAATCATAAAATGTACTAAAAACAAGCCTTCCAAATTCCAAACAATTTAATCCAAACAATAAACAGAAAAAAATAACAATCAATTGAAAACAAGCATTTGCCAAAAAATGCATTGCCTGTCACTGTATTTATCTGTAGGCACAGATTAATACATTATCAGTCAATGTGCAAGCAAAAACATGAAAAAAAAAAATACAATCAAAAAACCTGAAAAGACAATTACTGTACATATATTCAATATTTATCTTACCTTTAGAAGTCTTCACCCTCCGAATTCCGGCGTATCTGCAAGCTCTCGACCCGCAACGTCATCACCTGCAATCCAACTCCATCCACCTTGACGATCAGCATCAGGTAAAAAAAATCCTTTCATCTGCTTTCTTCTTCTGTAATTCTTTTGTTCTATCTTCTATCTTCTTCTTTCAATCCAACCCATGGTAAATCCAAACGGATGTTGCCTTGTTGAGATGTTACGCTAAAATGAGACTATAGGCCTCATATATGGCCTCTGACGTCACATTTTAGGGTCATATGGTACAGCTCCAATCTGATTAGATGCTGTATTTTGTGACAGGCTTTTTTTTAAATGTATGTGTCGTCATCTCCAAGGGAATTACGTCACATCATTAAAACCACATGGCTGATACCACATGGTATTACAGCCAATAGGATTGCAGACAATTCTTATGCTTTATGAGATATCACTAGAGTTTTTTGTTTGCCTTCCTCTGCATTGTAAATATGATTTATGATAAAGTATCTCTCGTCTAAATTTAGCATAGGTTGAACTTGATGGATGTATGTATCGGAGTAGCCAGAACTATTCACCCAGGACATTTTATGGTTGTATTCATTACACCTTGACATTATTAGTATTCGTCTGTGCATGAGATTGTATTTACCAGGCGCCGTTACAGTATTTGTTTGTTTTATAGTTTCTTTATCTGAGTAGGGTAGTCAGATCACCTGTTTGGCAGCCACCAATCACGTATAACACTATTTTGGTTCTCTGTTGTGGGATATTCACTCTAATTTAGCTTTGTCATGTTAGTAGTAGCGCTTCACATTTTTCTTTTTTCACATAAATCTATGCCCAGGACATACGTGAAAACGTAACTCTCAATGAATTACTTTCTGGTAAAACATTTTTTATAAATTAATACATTTATCACTGTTTTCAAAATACAGTATCAAAAAGTTCCCAATAAATGTTTCTTCCCATACTTGGAACATGAGATTTTCCCATGACATTACAGTGTCCTGGCCGTTGGTTGACCGTTGGCAAAAAGAGTTTAGTTCTTCTGAACCATAACCTTACTGAGTCACTTCTGGCTCCTTTGCATAAATTCTCTTAATACTAGCTAGAGTATTACATTTCATCAAAAGCTTCAATAAATATTGAAATCAAATGTCATATGATTTACAGTACTTCTGCTCTGATAATTTCTCGAAACTCAGTAGCACTGTTTCAAGTCAACAGAGTATGGCTAAATAAAATGAAATAATTAGCAAAAATATGAGACCAACCCTTAAAGAAAATACGGGTAAAGTGTAATATTTTTATGTTATTAGCAAGCACAAGACTGGGTAAGTCTATTACACCAAAAAACATTGAGTCCATTGCATGATTGATTGCTAATCCTCTTCCAAACTCCTACATACTGCATATAAAGTTGAAAAGTGTTAATCCTAAGGAGTTTTCATAAATGGGAACAAGGCAGAAAAGGCAAGAAATGCATTACTACTGTATATGTCATGCATTGTGCGAGGGAACGATAACATTACAAAGTGCAAATTAAGACAAAAGTAACTTTTTAATTATTATTAGATCATTTATTTTTATAGTGCTGAAAGTGTTCGCAGTGCTGTACGCCAACTTCTGCAGGCACAACGAATCCCTGAAACATAGATTTGGACGCCTGTGGGATTTGGAGATAAATGGACTTACCCAGGCTCACAAGGCGTTGACACCAACCTCTTCTTTTGGCCTTCAACAGTGAAAAGCAGTGAGCACCCACAAAGGTGGCCACTACCTAGATCTGGTTTTCACTATGTAGCGCACTTTTGCCCACCCTTTGGGAGATATGGTGGCAACTGTGTGTGTGGTGCATTACCTGAGGCTCACATGAAGCCTGAACCTCCGAGGCTTGGAGCCTGGGGAGTACCTGATCCATCTGGTGACAGCGCCTCCACCTGGGCAGGATCCTAACTGTGTTGGATAACCCCGTCACAGGACAATATAAGAAATACACACATGGTATAAGATAACAGTTTACCGTAGGTATACAATAACAATAGTACCAGTCCCACCAACTCGGCCACGCATGGCGGTACCCTCCAACTCTCTGTCCCCAACTGATAACAGTCCACAAAGTACAGACGGGCCCTTGGGCACCCAACCACCCTGGTGTCCACAAGCAGCAACCCACCCAATGTGTGAGACAGCGCTGCCCCACTAATATGTGTACGGTTGGTGCACTTGTCAAGGTGAGGTATAACGACTGGCGTTGTCTCAGACACGTCAAATGTATCAATATCCCCCTGCAGGGGAAGCTGCAGCCCTATTGGCTGTTGGCCGGCATGTGATCTAGCAGCCCCAAGGGCTGCTGGGTGTTGTAGTCCCCACGGGTGCACCGTTTTGTAATGGCTGCTGCACTTATCACTGCGCATGTGCGATCAAATACAAGATGGTGGCACCCTGCTACGGGAGCCACCGATGCCTGCTGCAACCTCTTACCATTCACCTGCTGTAGAGTAGGTAAGCGGGGGAGGGACCCTGCTACAACTAAAAACTGTTCTCTCTCTGATTTATCTATTTCCCCCCTTCCTCTCTCTGACCATCATCTCTTCTAAATTTCTCTCTCACTTCTCCCCTTCCCCACCTCCATCTACACCTCATTTCAGCAGAGACCTGTGCTCTATTAACCTACCAGCTTTTGATTCCACTTCAAGCTCCTCCCTCTCCTCTCTCAGCTCTGCTCCAGACCCTTACAACCTGGTCAGGAACAACAACTTTGCCCTATACTCATCTTGATTTACATTCCCTGCTTTCTCTCTGCCATGCTCGCCCTTCTAACCCCAGACTGTGGCTAAATTTCGACACACGCATGCTGGATTCCTGCACTCTGAACGCCTCTGGAGGAAATCTCACAATCTCGCAGACTTCCTTCACTACAAATGTATGCTATCCTGTTTCAACTCTGTCATCTATCAAGCTAAACAAATCTACTTTTCTTCCCTAATCGACACGCACAAGTCTAACCCACGCCGACTCTTCCCTGTCTTTAACTCCCTACTCAGAACACCCTCTGAGGCCTCCTCATCTTCCTCCATCTCACCTCAGGACTTTGCCGACTCTTTCAAGGAAAGGTGGAATCCATACGTCAGGACATCCCCTCTGTATCTTCCTCCAATCCTACACCTCTTCCTAACACTCCTTCCTGCCTTCCTTGACTCTTTTTCCACAGAGGAGGATGTGTTGTTGCTGATGATCTCTTCTCCCTCTACCACCTGTCCTCTTGACCTCATTCCCTCCCATCTACTAAAACCACTTGTTCCTACCATAATCCCTACGACAACACACATTTTTCACTCCTCCCTCTACTCTGGTACCTTTCCCTCCTCCTTCAAACATGCAACAGTTATGCCATTACTCAAAAACTGCCAGCTTGACGTACCGGTCTTTCTAACAAGCTTCCTGTCTCCCTCCTGCCTTTTGCCTATATTCTCCTTGTTTTCTCTCGCATGCTCCATTTTCTCAACACCTACTGTATTCTCTCCTAGATCCTCTACAATCTGGCTTCCACACAGCTCACTCCACTGAAGCAGCACTCACTAAAATAACTAATGACCTCCATGCTGCCAAAGACAGAGGTCATTACACTCTGGTCATATTAACCGACCTCTCTGCAACAATTGATAATGTGGACCACCCTTTTCTCCTTCACATTCTCCATACTCTATGTATTCTTACCTCTCCCATCATACTTTCAGTGTCTCTTTTGCTAACACTTCCTACTCCTTTATCAATCTCTTTGTGGGAGTAACAAGGGCTCTGTCCTGGGACCTCTTCTCTTTATACACTCTCTCTAGGTGACCTAATCACATCTCTTGGGTTCAAATATCACCTCTATGCTGATGACACAAATATACTTTTCAATCCCTGACTTGCACCTGCTATACAAACCAAAGTTTCTGAATGTCTCTCCGCAATATCCTCGTGGATGGCCCTCCGCCGACCCAAACTTAAGATGTCATAAACAGAGCTTCTCATATTTTCTCTCAAACCTTGTCCTACTACCTCCTTCCATATTACTGTTTGAAGTACAGATGAACGCAGTTATAACGCGGTGCTCGGAATCCACCCGATGGCACCGCGGTATAACCAGAATCACGATTAAAAAAATGGAGGCCGCGAGTGAAGCAGGGGGGGGGACGACTGTGTGACCCAACTTAGACCCAAATCCGGAGTCCCTACAGGTGTTTCCCCCTCTCCCAGCACCATCCCGAAGAAGTGCCCTTGAGTCACATAACCAGGCCCATGGCGGCCATGCGAGTCCCCACGAGTCCCCGCAGTGAGGTGGCCATCTTACCTCCAGGGACTTGCTGCTGGCATGCATTGAAGTGGAGGAAAGTGCTCCTTCCCCGGGGGATGAACCCGACAGAGAGAGAGAGAGGGAGGTAGGTAGAGGTATGTGTGTCATATGCTCATTCCCATGGGTTTATTTTCATCTGTGCTGTTATCAATAAGGGTTTCAGTGCTCCGCTTGCTACAGAGAACACTGTCATTAAAAAAAAAAAAAAAGCTGAATAAAGTTTTCTTTTTCTATTCAGCCTTCAAAGAAAATGTGCATTTTATTATACTCACCAGTAGTACTCTGGTGGTGTGTGTTTTTTTAGAAAGGTAGCAAATGTAATTGTATTATATAATTTCTGCAGGAAATGTGTTCACGGATGTTCACCCCTAATGCCTTCCGTTGTACAGTGTGAAACCCAGTGATTCAGTGTGGCGCTAAAACACAGTGATAGTGATATTTAAATAATATTAAAATAATATTAAATAATATATTGTGTAACTGAAAGAAACTCTCAACCTTCCAGGGAATATACACTGATTCCCTCACAAAACGTTTGAATCCAGGACAGGAAGGGAGCAGGATCGTCAGGAACACCCAGAAAAAAACATACAATAACAAATCATAGTGTAGTACTTAAGGACAATTATGGGTCAGATTTCAGGAAAAACTTGGCTCTTACGGATCGCCTACTTACAAGAAGCAGGATAAAAAACAGCGTTTTTGTATGTAAAGTTGAATAATATATTCCTCCGCCTAAGATAGCAGCATACAGCAGTCACTGATGGTTGTAAACTGGATAGTGTAATCGCCGGGGCTTTCGCTCTCACAGAACAGCAACCGCATTCATACAGAGAAAGAGGGAAACATAGTGTGTACCAGGTAACACTAAAAATTTATAAAAGAAGCATAGAAATGTGTACTCACAATGCAACGTGTGAGCACATTCACATAAAGGTTTCTTTGAATATCAGGCAGCTACACGAACGGCTTGGCAGTTGGAAATGTCCTCCACTCCACTCAGAAATCCCCTCCTCGAGGGTGCCCCCTCGTCCGGATAGATGGCGTCTGACGTCACTTCCTGGCCTCGGAATGACGCCTTCCGGTGAGGACGGGAAGATCAGGGGGTATGGAAGACTCGCCGAGCCGCAGCAGCAGTGCCTCTGGGGTTGGAGCAGGCTATCAGACCATCAGGTTATGATGCAGCTGTACTCTGTCTCCTTCCTTAGCTTGGCTCAACGCGTTTCACTGCATCCGCAGCTTCCTCAGGAGCAATCTCCGTCCTCACCGGAAGGCGTCATTCCGAGGCCAGGAAGTGACGTCAGACGCCATCTATCCGGACGAGGGGGCACCCTCGAGGAGGGGATTTCTGAGTGGAGTGGAGGACATTTCCAACTGCCAAGCCGTTCGTGTAGCTGCCTGATATTCAAAGAAACCTTTATGTGAATGTGCTCACACGTTGCATTGTGAGTACACATTTCTATGCTTCTTTTATAAATTTTTAGTGTTACCTGGTACACACTATGTTTCCCTCTTTCTCTGTATGAATGCGGTTGCTGTTCTGTGAGAGCGAAAGCCCCGGCGATTACACTATCCAGTTTACAACCATCAGTGACTGCTGTATGCTGCTATCTTAGGCGGAGGAATATATTATTCAACTTTACATATAAAAACGCTGTTTTTTATCCTGCTTCTTGTAAGTAGGCGATCCGTAAGAGCCAAGTTTTTCCTGAAATCTGACCCATAATTGTCCTTAAGTACTACACTATGATTTGTTATTGTATGTTTTTTTCTGGGTGTTCTTCCGTTGTACAGTAACATTATAAAAACCGGGGAGAATGTTATTCTGCTGGAAGTGTTCTCCTTATTGTATGTTCAGTATATTACAAAGTGGCATTGATGCCTCACTAATAGATATACCAGCGCAGGTTGCAACTTCCCGAGCCCTGTCCAAGTATTTCTGCAGATATTGGGGTTAAGACCTGCAGGTGTTCTCTGTACCCCCATGTAGGGCCGTGGGTTACTCACATGTAAACGTATAATTTGGATTCTTTAAATAAGTATCATTGCAACAAAGTATCTATAACATAATCAGTGCGGCATCACCAGCGTTAGCGCTAGTGTTAGTAATAAAGCTTTGGGGGGGGAATTTAAAAAAAATGTAAATTGTTATAAATCGGGAGCCACGCTTAGCCCGCGTTATAGCGGATCCGCGTTGTAGCAGATCACGCAATAACAGGGTTAAGCTGTACTATCATTCACCCAGTAGCACAAGCACGCTGCCTAGGGGTCACACTCAACTCCTCTCTCACATTCTCCTTTCAAAAGGGGGCTAAAACCTGTAAGGTAGCTAAAACGTCATTTTTTCCTTCCCAATATTACAAAGATACGCCCTTTCCTCAGTTGCTCGACTGCTAAAACTCTGATAGACACTCATTCTCGCTCGTCTCGATTACTGTAACCTCCTGCTGTCCGGCCTTCCTGCCCCTCACTTGTCTCCCCTACAATCTATCCTAAACGCTGCTGCCAGGATCACTTAATCTTTCCTAAATTTATCTCAGAGTCTCCACTGCTGAAATCCCTCTCCTGGCTTCCTATAAAATCTTGTATCACACACTCAATTCTCCTCCTCACTTTTAAAGCTTTACACTCTTCTGCTCCTCCTTACATCTCAGCCATAATTTCTCGCTATTGTAGCCTAGCCTCCGGCCACTACCTATTTTCCTGGGCCCTACCAGTGTAAGTCCTGTTTGGTGCAGGCAGTGGATGGGTTAATTCCTTCAGAAAGGCCTTGTGTGCTTTTGCAGCCTTAGACACATTTGATGTATTGAAGGGCGGGCATAGCAACAGCCAGAGAGTATCAGCCTGAGGGGTGAATACTGGATGTGATGGCCTATCAGTATCCAGATCTGTCTTGTTATGAGACAGAGTTACAGTCACACCCAAAGGGTATAAATATAAATACTGGCACTCTCACACAAGTGGAGGTGTCTCTTTCTTCCCCTGGGTCTCACTAGGAGGCCTCAGGAGGAGCACCATTACCATCACGTTCCTAATAGGAAATATATGCAATGCTGTAAGATCAGAACCTACAATAAACACCATTGTACCATCATCAGTGTGATTCACTGTCTAAGGACCAAGAAAGGTGTCAGTATGACTCTCCTTCCATCCCAAGGACCCATGTTGACTGGAGGCGCTGCAACCATGAATAAGGTACCCTGTAAATCCTGTCCTGTTCTCCCCACAACACCGTAGAGCACTCAGCCATCTTGTTGCCACACAGGTGCGCACCACCGGAATAGCAGAAGAAGCAGACACCAATATCACTTGGGGGGAGGGGGGGGTACAAGGGCTACACTATCCAGACTCTTGCGTTCTGATCAAGGATGTCTTCTCTCTACCCCTTTGGTATCTAAAGCATTCTCCCACATTAAACCTTTCTCACTGACTGCCTCACACCTCTTGAATGCCATTCCTCTCAATATCTGACTAGCACCCTCTCTATCCCCATGTCTGTCTCTCTGTCTCTCTGTCTCTCTGTCTCTCTGTCTCTCTGTCTCTCTGTCTCTCTGTCTCTCTCTCTCTCTCTCTCTCTCTCTCTCTCTCTCTCTCTCTCTCTCTCTCTCTCTCTCTCTCTCTCTCTCTCTCTCTCTCTCTCTCTCTCTCTCTCTCTCTCTCTCTCTCTCTCTCTCTCTCTCTCTCTCTCTCTCTCTCTCTCTCTCTCTCTTCCTCCCTCCCTCCCTCCCTCCCTCCCTTTCACTCACCAATCTCACTCCCCCCTGCCTCATGTAACCCCTCACACCTCCCTCTCACTCAATTCCCTCCTCCTCTCTCTCTACTCCCTCTCTCCCCTTCATCACTCAATCCCCTCACAATCAATCCCCCTGAGGGCTGCTACAGTTACCTTCCCCAGCACCCCCTCCCCCCCCACACACACACACACTCTTGAGCTCCCTGCATTGCGGACATCAGCGGCATGGTGGTTACGCCACTTTATTTAATATTTTGTATTTAATTTTAATTCGTAAAAATTAGGACAGAAACCTGTTCACTATTTGAAGATCACGAAGAGGATACATAGTCATGTGGCCATTCCAGCATTCTAAAATGTTTTTGATTCAGTACTTCGGAAAGTGGTGTGTGGATCTAGAAGAGAAGGCTGAAAAAACAATAGGCTCAAATGATTGTAGCCTGATATGGAAAATAACAAAAGTTGTCCAGTAAATACTATTGTTCTATAAAAGCAACAGAGCGCTGATTAGGTGCTATCGTATGGAAAACCCTATTGAATATACTGTATACAGTACATGTATGGGGGGGGGTTGTACTTATGTTTTTTCTATGCATTGCAATTGCCTACCAACCTATTAATCATATTAGCTCAAAGGCTAGCAGCCACTGCTAAATGTAGAGGGGGATTAGGTGTGTTGAAGAATGGGGTAGTAAAGATAAGTGATTTGATTAGGTGCCCCAGGGAGGCAGGCTAGTCCACACCGGGGGTAGGGTTAACCCAGTGTAGGCCATAGCAGTTAGTAAGACACTGAATGGCAATACTTCACTGGCCTTTATGGCATGCAATGTGTACTGAGATGGAAAAATACAGGTGTGTGGAATTAGAACAGGTGTGGGCAATTGATTGAGCTACCTGTGCTGAAGCAGGAATATCCTGAAAACTTGACCTGTTGGTGGCCCTTGAGGATTGGAGTTGCCCCCCCCCTGAATTCTCTACTCACAAGTTCACAATGCAATACTTCATTTATTGTAATACCCAAGAACAGAGGAGAAACAACGTTTCATTTCCCATATGTTCCTTTACTTTCCATACGGTCCATATTGGTCCGTATACCTGTTACAATAAATGAAGTATTGCATTGTGAACTTGTGAGTAGTGATCTACCTTCTACCTCTGTCCTAGAGGAGACCTACTGTGCATTTTGAGGAATTTGTTTGTATATAGAGCCACCCATGTACATAGCGCTTTACAGCAGTAATACGCGTGTCATAATGGGAATAAGTAGACATTAGGAAAAGGAGTCCCCACGCCGAAGAGCTTACAATCTAAGTAGTGAGAAAAAATAAAGAAGATGTATATACACTGTATATTGAATCAAGGTTGATAAAGTATATTCTACTACTATTGTTTGGCTCAGTAAAAGAGGAAAGTAAAACATATTATTATAAACTGGTAAAATCATTTGTATGTGTACGTTTTCCTTTATTTATGTTTCTTTTTACCTTATACAGCATCTTGTCCTCTTTAACAAATGTCTGTAGTACACTAAATACATTTAACCCTTACCCTAATTTCTCTTCCATGGTAATACTGTATGTGATTATCTTTAGTAACAACAATTATGGTTAGTTATTAATCATGTGCTGCCAGTACTTCACTTCCTCTAAAGCACAATAATTACTTGCAGTACTGTATTTAAAAGAGGCCCAATAGTTTCGCTTTTTCACGTAAACGTTCATGCTTTCAAGTTATTTTCCTACCTTTTTGACATAAATGTCATTGAACAAATACAATGGACAGTCTCTCCTAATATGGAACCTACCTCTTTTTTCAACAGCTTCTATACAATGTTTTACAAAGTGTGGGACTGTTGCATGTTCCCGTTTGCAGAGTGTCTCCAGTGGACAGCCAAAGACTTGATCTATACAGGAAGAAGACAGATTATAAATTAAAAATAAAGACAAATATTTTGTAAATTTTGTTGCCTTATTCTATTTAATTCCTACTGCACTCACTGTTTGTTTAAATACATGTACTAGTTTTTATTTTATTTTAATTACCATGTTCACCATCTCTTTGGCTGAAGAGCCGTGCAAAAAGATATATACTGTATGTGCGAAACAGCAACAGTTTTTTGGAATTAGAAAATGCAGTGAAGAGTCCCACGTAAATATTCAATTTTTGTCCAATAAATCCCATTAAATCCCTCACTAGAATGTCAGAACCAACAATGCTCTAGGACAGTTCTCAACTCCAGTTCTCAAGCCCCCCCAACAGGTCTGGTTTTCAGGATATCCCAGCTTCAGCACAGCTGGCTCAATCAGTGGCTCAGTCAAAGACACCTGTGCAGAAGCAGGGATATCCTGAACACCTGTGCAGAAGCAGGGATATCCTGAACAACTGTGCAGAAGCAGGGATATCTTGAACACCCGAGCTGTTGGGGTGTCTTAAGGACTGGAGTTGAGAACCCCTGTTCTAGGGTGTATTGTAAGTAACCAATCCAATCAAACCATTTCCATATTGCTTCCCGGAGATCCTACTCTGTATAAAAGGATTGAGCTGCAGTGTGAAGAACCTTAACCTTATAAAGACTCTTCATATCCTTTTCCTCTATGTGGACTTCATAATGTTAGTCATAATATAAGGTTCGGATGAAAATATTTTTATACATTGTATTTCTTTCTCTTAACACTAGCACACTCTATAAAAGTGTTGGGTTTTTTTGTACAAGTTTGTTACACAACTTCTCTCATTTTATTTATTTTTTACTGAAAAAGATCACAAAATTCAGTCACATATCAAGTAAGTGGGTTTTGCAAATCTTAAGTATAGACAATAATTAACAGGTAGGCTGGGCAATTTTTACAAGAATTACATGTATGTATATCTTTAAATAGCGCTTCACAGCAGTAATACATGTGACATAATAATATAACACATAATGGGAATAAGTGCTTGAGATAAAAGTAACATTAGGAAAAGGAGCCTCTGCCCCGATGAGCTTTCAATCTAAGTGGTAATTAGAGAGAACTTACAGAGACAGTAGTTGAGATGTATAGTAACAGCCACGGAGCTACCCATATGCTTTGTTAAGGAGGTGTGTTTTTAGATAGGTCTTAAAGGTGGATAGAGAGGGTGCTAGTTGGAAATTGAGGGGAAGGGCATTCCAGAGGTGGCAGTCAGTGAGAAAGGTTGAAAGTGGGAGAGGGCTTTAGATACAAAAGGGGTAGAGAGAAGACATCCTTTAAGCAGGATGCAAGAGTCGGAGTGGTGTATAGTGAGAAATTAGGGCTAAGATGTAAGGGAGGGGCAGAAGAGTGTAAAGTCTTTAAAGTGAGGAGGAGTATTTTGAGTGAGACGGGATTTGATAGGAAACTAGGAGAGTGATTTCAGCAGGAGAGATGCTGAGACAGATTTAGGAGGCAGTAAAGTGATTTTAGGAGGAGTGTTAAGGATAGATTGAAGGGGAGACAGGTGAGAGATAGAAAGGACGGAGAGCAGAAGGTTACAATAGTCGGGACGAGAGAATGAGGGCCTGCATTAGAGTTTTATCAGTAGAGTGACAGAGGAAAGGGCTTTTTTGCAATGCTGTGAAGGAAAAAATGACAGGTTTTAGCTACATTTTGAATGTAAGAGGAAAATGTGAGGGAGAAGTCAAAATTTGACACCTAGTCAGCATGCTTGTGATACTGCGTGTATGATAGTACTGCCATCAATAATGTAGAAGGGGACAGTAGTGCCAGGCTTGGAAGGAAGTATGAGGAGCTCAGTTTTTGAATATGTTAAGTTTGAGTTGGTGGTGGGCCATTCCGGCTGATATAGCGGAGAGACATTTAGAGACTTTGGTCTGTACAGCAGGTGTAAAATCATGAGTTGAAAAGTAAATGTGTGTGTCATCAGCATGGAGGTGATAGTTGAAACCAAGATATGTGATAAAGTCCCCTAGAGAGAGTGTGTAAAGAGAAAAGAGAAGAGGTCTCAGGACAAACCCATGAGGTACACCCACAGAGAGATCAATAGCAGAAGAGGAAGTGTTAGCAAACGAGACACTGAAAGTACGATGGGAGAGGTAAGAGGAAATCCAGGATAGAGCTCTGTTCCGGATACCAAGAGTATGGAGAATGTAAAGAAGAGGGTGGTCCACTTTATTGATTAAATATAATCTAAACATTTTTAATTAAATATAAATAAATATCAATTTCATTGAATGCATTGCAGTGTATGGGATTTTTAGGGCAAAGTTGAAAGAATTTGTGTTTTAAATACTTGATTCAGAAAGTGAAAATGTATCTTTTTTGAGTTTGCTAGCAAATGATTCTCACAACTGCTTCAATCCATTGGTGAATGGGTTAATTTATTTCCTTAACGTACTAATTATTCATAAACACCTCTTGCTTTACATGTCAAGATGTGGAAATCCATGCTAATTAAAACTAATATAAATCTCAGACACATCAATGGCTCTTTCTTGTACTGTTTCTTAAATTAATGTTTTCAATAAATCTGAAGTAGGTGAAAAGCAAGTGAATTTTTGTTTTGTTTCTATTATTTATGGCATTTCAGTAGGAACAATATTTTCTTTATGCACATGTCCCTACTAGATAATTGGGTAATATTGTTTAAATAATTATGCGGGGATTGTCAATTCCAGTCCTCAAGGCTCCTCCCCCCCACCCACCCAACAGTTCTGGTTTTCAGGATAGCCCTGCTTCAGCACAGGTGGCTCAATCAGGGGCTCAGCCGAAGACGTCATCGACCCCACACCATAAATAATGGAACAGCCTGGAGGATTAGTCAAACATTTATGGATCTTGGGAAGATGGTAGAAAATAGGGAGGCGATCGGTTTAAATTATATCCAAATAAGAACCTATTGGATCTTTAAAATGAACAGCTTATTTTCCAATGATATCAAGAATATTGATATAAGTAGTATTGTTTAATAGCAAATGCCTCTGTGTCTTTAATATCTATTGGACATTTGCATATCTGTTGTTTTCAATTATCTATTGTGTATTCTAGTGGGGATTTAATTATGTACTTTGTTATTTTACAAAATATATTAAATTCAAGGTTGTTGCCTTTGGCGTTCTCTATATTTGTATTGATTTAAATTTACATTTACTATTAGTACAGTACATCACATATTGTGAAAGATATCTGCTAATCCTCACTGGGTGTTTTCTCTGTAGTCACTCTGTGGCTATTGGGCCCTCTAGCTACAGCTCAACTAATTTCCCATTTATTGTATTGGAATCTCTTTTAAGAAATGTTTAGGTTAAGTTAATACGCTTGCCAAATTTGTCAAATAGGATATAAATGATGTATCCATTTGTAGATTTATTAATGAATTGATGCCCTAATTGTTTAAATGATTTGCACCCTATAAAAGACATCTGTTTGAAGGTCTAAGGCACAAACCCCATGATGAAGTCACCGTAACAGGTGATGAAACGTGTGGGGACACGTTACTTATTTTCTGTCATCACGCATAGATGGGAGAACACCATAGTGAAGCTCTGCAGTGAGTGCATTCTTCTACAAAGCGCTACACAGAGTTTCTCAGGAACATAAGGATTGTTTCTACATCAGCTGTCCGTTTTCCTACGAAAATATGGTGAGTTTAGGGGATTGTATCCTATAATTTGAGTGACTGACTTAGCAGTCAAGATCCCTGCGGAACTCAGTATTTACAATCATAACAGACTCATGTCAAACCCACCCTATATGCTATCAAGTTCAGGTGAGGTGATTATACAACCTATTGAGAGGTGCTGTGTTATATACATGGAGTTAATGCATTGAGTTCATTGTTTATTAGGACTTTGTCATCACACTGCTTTACTCTACTTACTGGTTTCAATACAGGACTTTAACAGCCGAGTTCATTATTCTGATGGGGAGAGTTGGTTACTTAGTAGCTCATTTACCAAACCATTAAGGACATTGTGGCAAACCCCCATTCAATACTATCCCATGTGATATTGAACCTGTTGTTTTGATACAATCAATTGTTAATTAACTATTTTTGTCTCAACAAGGGAGCATTATCTTTTTTATATGGATTAAATAACACAAATGTGCTGTTATTTTACCATGTAGTGTGCACTTTTTCCTTTTTCTTTTGAACAATCTTTATGGATGTGGATCATCTTTTAGAAAAGCAGCCTTTTTTCCATTACCGTTTCTGAATTTAACTACAGACGCGTTATTTTTAGATTTGTCCACGTACTGATAGTTATTGTTTTCCATTCATTTTTTATTGTTTTTTTAATTTTTATATTTATTTTTTTGTTTTTATTTCCCCTTCCACTCCCCCTCCTATCCCTCTTTTCTTCCTGCATTTTTGATTTTCACATTACATTTACTGGAACACTAGACATTATTATTAGTGTATTCATATTTGCTAGTAACACTCAATATAACATCTTTTACTATTATTACACTGCATTATCACATTTGTGTGCCTTATATTTATAACATATTAATTTACACAATTAGTTAAATATTTGGGAGAGCTGCAGCACCGACCTTGTTCACTTTTGTAAAGATATACATACTGTACAATTTCTCAATCTTCAGGTATATTTTCAAAGTCAAGAACAAATTTGATCTTCAGAAAGTGCATTGAACTGACACTAGATTGTTCTGTGCTGCTAGATTGAATATCTGATTCAGTTATTTTAAGCTGCCTATGTATTTTGACATTTTCATAACAGAACATGAGTCACTGTAAATATGAAATTGGCAATTCATCAATATTATACAAAACAACTTCAGATAGAAACTTCAAATTGAAATAACGTATAATCTAGCTCCATAATTGATGTGTATGGTTTTGTCAATTGATAGCTTAGTTACATTTTGAAAGAAAAAAACTGGAAGAATGAAAGTGAACTTGCCTCATTCATTAAACAAAGTTATTTATTAGGGTAATGTAGTTTTCCGTCCATATTAGCTACTGTATATCAATAACCAATTACCAGTATTACATCAAAAATGGCCTAATGTAATAATAATTGTCCTAATTAGTTCAGACAATGTACACAGCAGCACAACAAGGAGACGATAGAAAAATGTAAACTACAAATCGTTTCTTATAGTGATATGGAAGCACCTGGAACTTTATCCCAAAAAAGGTTTGATTTTCCAGATGTACTTTTTTTTGTTCAAATAATGATCTTTGAAAAGAAATGAGCAAAATATATTTTCAAATTATAATATATGATCTAAGATTTACAGTCATGTTCAATATGCAGTGAAACCACTTCGCAGTTAGAGATGGGTGAATCCACCCAAATCCGTGTCCCTGATTTTTTTCACATTTTCAACCCAAAGTCCATTTCGCGGTGTAAAATCCACAAATGTATTTTGTTCGGTTTTAATCTGTGCGAATTCATCAAAAACTGCCATTGGATACAACCCGTGGACGGATTTGTAGAATCCAATCCGAGGATTCAGCAATCAGTTGGCGGATTCTAGAAATCTGTCCACAGGATGCGGAATCCAAGAAGTGTATTGGTAATAATAATTAAAATGCAAATCGCCCTTTTTGACATAGATCCGCCGATATCCGCAGACAAAAGGAACCGGCCAATCCAAATCCACCCCCAAAAATCTCCAATCTCTATTCCCATTGCTGGAAAGGAGTTGAACAGTCTAATAAATGTGATTAAAATGTTCTCCAGCAGAGGAGAGTGGATTAATTGCATACTGTATAAGGGCCTATGAATAAAAGGAAAATAAGTGACTTTGATTTTCATAGAGATAAGATATTTAGAATTAGACTTTTTTTATTATAGGAAAGACTAGAGGCTAAACTAGAAATCCACAGTTTATGATTGTGTATGTTTTTTTTCTGTATACTGTATTTTTTTCTCAAATACCTGGGAAAAAGACACAATTTCTACATTGTAAAATACAATGTTACTCTTAATACTCCCCTAAGTATAAGCAAGTCCTTATTTATCTTAACAAACTTTCTCAAATTTCTCAGGAAATTTTATTTTTTCAGACTTCCGAAAGCTATTGTTCATCATTAAATTATGTAAATGAATCATAAGGAAATACAGTTCATTATATAAAAAAATAATTCCCATGTAAAACCATTAGTTCACAAGAGCATGTACAAAAAGGTTGCATACTATGCCCATATTCAGCTCGAATCATTCATTGCTTCAGCTGCTATCAATTTAAAGCCAATGAAACTCCCACACTGAGTCCATTTGAACAGTCAATTTTAATATCTTGGGGAATCTGTAGTTATTCTGAATTGGCTGCAAAAGCAGAACTAACAAGTTAAGCTCTAACCATAAGTCTACATCAGGCTGGCTAACCATACATCAAACAGAGGCAGATAGTCAATAGCAGACGTAAAAAAAAAAAAAAACAACCGTTTTTTTTAACATGGACAATATATGTATATACATCTAACTAGTCACTTCTTCCTTTGCAACATTGCGAAGATATGCCCCTTCCCATGTCCGACTACCACTAAAAACCTAATGCATGTCTGTATTGATTACTGTAACATTCTTTTATCCAGCCTCCCTGCCTCTCTCCTTCATAATCAATCCAAAATGCTGCTGAAATCACCTCCTGCTCTTCTAGGCGCACCCAACCTTCGGAACAATCATTTCCATATAAACTACAAAATTCTCCTCCTTTCTTTTAAGACGCTACAATCCTCTGCCCCTCTACTTATCTCAACTGTGAATTCTCGTTACACCACCACTCGTCTTACACTCAACCTAAGATTGTCTCCTCAACTTTTACCTCTACAGCCCTCACTCGTCTTAAAACCATTTTCACTAATATCTCCCTACAGTACCTGTGGAATGCTTTTCTACTCAATATTCAACAAGCACCTTTCCACATTCAAAGCCCAGCTATAAATCCACCTCTTAAAAGAAGCATCTCCTTAAAATTTCCACGCCTCTACTACAAACTCCAGGTGCATGTGACCTCCCCTGACTGCACTTTTATTCCTTCTGCGCCTATAAGCCTCCCAACATACCACATAGATTGTAAGCTCTATGGGGCAGGGTCTCCTTTTGCCTTTTGTTGCTATTTACCTGTCACACCTATTCCTATTGTTTGTAATTTATTTACTGTACCTTGTATTATAATTTTGGAAAGAGCTGCGTACATTGCTGATACTATATACTGCTGCGGCCCCTTTTATCCTCCTACTTACCCGTAAAAATGCGGGGATGTTTTCAATTTGTCTCGGGCTTTTCTGCGCGTCGGCCGCATCATCAGACAAGCGCTAATGGCGCTTAACATTGAAAGCGCCCGCGACACCGGAAAACAGCCGAAAAAATGCTGCATCTGCCCGCGTTTTTAAAAATCCCACGGTGGCGGCCGCAGGAGGTTAAAGGCGGCCGCCACTGTAAATACAATTATACTGTACATACATACATACATTGACAAAGCATTAAAAAAGAGGCATGTTGGTACTGACATCATGCTTCAGAAAAGCTTTGGGAAATCACTTATGGAGAGTTTTTATACATTTTTAAACATATGAATTCTGCATAGTCTGGGGTGGGTGCTACTAATGTTAAATCTAAATCCACAGCAAACTAGTCATCTTATATTCTCACTAGTATGGATGTCACATGCATATATTTGTAAATTGATAAACAGATGTAGCCAAGTTAACCTTCCCCACAGACATAGGGGGAAAAAAAACTTTTTCTGAGGCTCGGGGGAAAATATAAGCTGCGGGCAGCGGCTCTCTATTAACTTATAGGCTGCCCACAGCCACGGAATGCAGCGGTCCGTTTCCCCAGCCACAGAGAATGTTAATGTGGCTACATCTCTGTATATCATTCTGTAAAGGTTCTGAAAAATGTGAAATCTCAGGGAGTTTAAAAGACACCATATTGACCTCCCTCAGGGGATATAACTTGAGCACACTCTTCATGAACTCATCAGGGAAGATATACTTTAGTTAGTAGAGGAGTGAGATGCAAGCTCTGGGGTACCACTGAAACCCATTTGTTATTATGCTGCATAAATGTTGACAAACATACACATATATAAAGGTTTGTATACCCTAAACATACCTGAAGCGGCATTTATAATAAGCAGAGCATTTCACTCATTCCCTCTAAGTAAGGTCCTTATTCTATATGCTGTGAAGTCATCTTCCTCATCATGGAAAAAAAATTCAGTAGCATTTAAACAAATACAATTGAAATGTTCTGTAATACAGGGAAGGTGGCTTTATAGCATACCTAACTGGAGCTTCAATTTAAGTACTGTACCAAGGGATCATAGAATGGCATAACTTCAATTTAACTTACAGTGTACAGTACTGTTGGTATCTGTTCAGTACTGTACTTTCTGACCCCTGTAATAGTATGGAAAGTGTTATGAACCAAATTGGTGATCAGTAAAGGCAATGCTCATTCTGACCAATTTGATTTACTGAATAAAGGATGAGATCTGTTTTTAATTTGAATTAACAAAACCATCATACTATAAAGTACATGAAAAATGTTCGAGCTGCAAAACAAATAGCAAAATAAGTCTCACTTAAATCTTCATTTCCCTAAATTGTGAAACAACAACATTTTGCAAGGACTGTAATCACTTCTCTACCTTTAATAAGTCCTTTCTCTTGCAGAGTTTTCAATGACGGTCTGCGGGAAATGAACTTCTTCAGTCTGGTTTTAACCCGGTTTCTATCACAGGTGTCTGATGCACTGTAGTTCAATTTAGATACTGCAAACAAACAGAATTACATTTATTACAATAATGCATTTCATTATCAGTTTAGTAACAATTGTAGGCCATTTCCTCCTTCGTTTAAATGCAAGTTCACACCAACAGGTGCATGTACAAACTGAGGCCTACATAACAATCACTGCTCATTTGGTGTCTTACTCTTTACAATCTCTGGCAAAATCAGATGCAATTCTCACTCCCACAGAAGGTGCTGTGTATCGCTGGCCACACCAAGAAACCTACTGCTATCATTCTCAAACAGCAAATTATATCTTCATACATAAAGTACAACTCAGATTTTTTTTAATGTTTGTATTACTTTTTAGCACTGGAATGAATAAAAAATAAAAAATCTTATGGAACAAAGGATTGTGTTCCCAGCACTCAGAGAAAAAATTATGGAATTAGAATAATGTCATCAAATATAATTTTTACTTGTATATACAGAGATTACACCAGGCAAACATTTCCACGATATTTTAGATATTTAAACAAACTGAATAGCATGTCAGCAATATACATATCACTGTGTTAGACGATACATAAGCACACAGAAGGGTAGGGTGATAGACAGGGAAATAAGGGGGGCAACGTTTCAGGGCACCTAGCCCCTTCTTCTGCTTGTTCCCTTAGATCAATCCGATCCTTTACCCCAGTCTCGGATAACTTACAGAAATGCAGTCTAGATTATTTGATACTAACACCTCCCCACACCTATTATCTCTTGTTCTGTGCGCTTATGTATTGTGTAACACAGTAATATGTATATTGCTGATCTGCTATTCAGTTTGTTTCCATATCTATAATATCATGGATATGTGCTGATGTTTGCCTTGTGTAATCTCTGTATATTCAAGTAAAAATGATATTTTATGACATATTCTATTTCCATCATTTTTTCTCTGAGTGCTGGGAACATAGGGCCTTATGCAGAGAGCATAGAATTTTAAAATTGGCAAATTTCATAAAAAGTAGCTTTTTTGGAGAGTTTTATTCTCCATATGCAGAAAAGTGCGAATTCTGCTATGTTTAACATGGATGCGTGTGGCGAGTTTAAATTGGCGAGATGCGCGCTTCAGAAACGTGTAAAAACAAATTCGCGCCTTTTTTTCCCCCTTTACTATAGGCGGCGAGCGCCATCTTGCCATCTTTTCCTGGCGCGGCAAAAATGCGAGAATCGCGGCATTTTTTGGCGCGAACAGCCGCTTTATGCCGTTCGCACCTCTCTGCATTCGGAGAGTTTTAAAAATGGCGAGATGGAGGATCTCGCCAGCCGCGAGGCGAGTTTTAGCAATTGAAAAAACAAAATGGCGCGTTTTTCAGAACTCGCCATTTTCTGCCGGTTTCTGCGCGAAATTGTACAAAAAATGGCGAATTTCGAAATAACGATGCTCTCTGCATAAGGCCCATAATCCTTTGTTTCATATTGTAACTTTGGATAAAATCAGGGCTCCTCCTTCCCGTGCACCATTCTCGTTTTCCCTTCTACATATGCTTTATTTAAGTGCTGTAAAAACTTTATACTTTCAAAATAAAAATCTTAGTACATAGACCCCTGTGATTTAGCTAGAATGCTAGATCCACAATTTAAATGTCCAGATCACTAGAAAGCCACAAGGGATGATGTCACAGCTTCCTATTGACCCGCGTGACGCTGCACTTTAAAACACTGCCATTTCGTTGGGCACACAAATTCTCTGGCTGCAGAGACTGGCACTCTTATGGAGGTAACTATCTCTGGAAGCAGGGTGTCCCCATAGCTGAAATTAACATAGTTCAGCTCCGGAGAATCCTCAGCTTCAATCATGTAATAATATTTTTTTAAATCGCACAGTGCTACAATATATGTTCTGCTGCTTTAAGCTGTCCACCTTCCAGTGCCTACTCTGAAATAATATTTAGCACTGCTGGCAACATTATTAGTTAGCACTAGCTGAGAGACCCGGCGTTGCCCGTGAGTTAAATAGAGTGGACAGGAGGGGTGGGACAGTGGACAGGAGGGGGGGGACAGTGAACAGGAGGGGGGGGGACAGTGGACAGGAGGGGGTGGGTTTCTTAAAATTTACGGGTCTCTCCTCTCCACTCCCCCTGTATGTTTCTTCGCTCGGCCCTCTCTCTCCGCTCCTGCCCCCCCATGCGTAGCTCCGGTCCCCACCCTAAAGTGTCTGACACACACACAGTGTCCCACACACACACACACACACAGTGTGTCCCACACAACACACACACACACACACACACACACACACACACACACATACACACAGTGTAACACACAGTGTCACACACACACAGTGACACACACACACACACGTCACCTCTCCTTCCGGCCGCCGCCATCTTAGTTACTCCGCTAGGGAGGAAGGGGGTCTTTCCGGCCGCCGCCATCTTAGGCGCCGCGTGGCAGCTGCAGGCTGCCTGGCCACTGCCTGTCCCCGTGCCGGGGAGGGAGGTGAGTGGAGCGGGAGGGAGGTGAGTGGAGCGGGAGGGAGGTGAGTGGAGTGGGAGGGAGGTGAGTGGAGCAGGAGGGAGTTGAGTGGAGCGGGAGGGAGGTGAGTGGAGCGGGAGGAAGGTGAGTGGAGCGAGAGGGAGGTGAGTGGAGCAGGAGGGAGGTGAGTGGAGTGGGAGGTGAGTGGAGCGGGAGTGGAGCGGGAGGGAGGTGAGTGGAGCGGGAGTGGAGCGGGAGTGGAGCGGGAGGTGAGTGGAGTGGGAGGGAGGTGAGTGGAGCGGGAGGGAGGTGAGTGGAGCGGGAGGTGGAGGGAGGTGAGTGGAGTGGGAGGGAGGTGAGTGGAGCGGGAGAGAGGTGAGTGGAGCGGGAGGGAGGTGAGTGGAGCGGGAGGGAGGCAAGTGGAGCAGAGGCGAGTGGAGTGGAGTGGAGAGTGGAGCGGAGGGGAGGCGGGGAGGTGAGTGTGATGGGGGGGGGGAGAGGACAGAGAGAGGTGTGTGTGTGTGTGTGTGTGTGTGTGTGTGTGTTGGACCTTTGGCCCGTCACTCCGCCTCAGGCCAATGAGAGGTGTGCGGGGGCGGGCGGGCCAAGGGACCAATGAGATTTCCCCTAGGGACAGAGGCCATGCAGACAGGCATACAGTGCTTTCACAAATATAGTATAAGTTTGCAGGAGGCTGTTGTCCAAAGAGAAGTTGATATTCATTAATATGAACCTCTTTGATGAAGAAGCACAACCCTTTGAAGAGGATTCCAATTCCAGCGGGAATGAGCTGATCATGATGAGCACCGTGACACTGTCGATAAGGAAGATGACCATGATGATATCTAAAAGGAGTAGGCCCTCCTCAAAGCTGACCGGGTGTTTCTTGGCAATCTCTTTTAACTAGTTTCTGTTTTTCAGTTATTATTATTATTTCATTTTCCAAATGTTTTTTTTAGAATTGTATACTTATTGTAGCGTTTTTTTAATGTTATTTGAGTTTACTGTGAGGTTTCTTTTAAACCATTTTGTTACATTTTGCAATTAGAGTTCTGGCTAATGAAAACCCACATTTTTTTTAGAACCAAAACATTATAGAACTAAAATCAAAACAGCAGGGAAAGTGCCCACCCTTAGTGCCCTGTTTGGCACTATTGAAGTTTAATGAATAACGCCTATCTGCAGTGTGATAAATGAACAATCTTCTTATATTCACATACAGGGTAAATAGAAATAACCTAATTTAATGTATTAAATGCTTGAAAGACCAGATTAAATCTATCAGAAACTGTACCAAATTGATTTTTTATTTATGCTCGACCAGGTGTGGCCAACTCTAGTCCTCAAGGGCCACCAAAAGGTCAAGTTTTCAGAATATCCCTGCTTCAGCACAGGCGGCTCAATCAGTGGCTCAGTTGAAAACTGAGCCACCTGTGCAGAAGCAGGGATATCCTGAAAACCTTTTCTGTTGGTGGCCTTAGGGGACTAGAGTTGGCCTCTCCTGGTGTTAGACAATTATTTCTTAAATGTCATGGGGATGTTAGGATCTGAAGCTTTGGAAATATGACTTTATCATCCAAAGTTCTAACACAGTTTGTGCCTTGCTGTTATCAAGGGAGATAAACGTGCCAAATTGTTATTTTAAAGTAAATAAAAGCTAACCAATAAAGGCGAGTAAAATATAAACACATGCCCATGATAATAAGCGCGGAGTTTGCTTCTCATTTCGCTACTGATTTGAACAGACCAGTGTTCTGTTTTCCCACAGCACCATAATGACCCCACACATACTTTCATAAACTTGTAATCACATAAAAGGATACTTTCACTGGAAAATACATAACTAAATAATCTATTACTTTACATAAACATCTTTCCAGCTAACACAGCCGCATGGTCATGGAAGATGTGTTGAACTGATGGCTGTTTTGTTTAACATCTTTCTAAATTTGGTAATCATCAGGAATCCTCATTTGTGGATAAATGCAACATTTTGCAGTATATAGAGTATAATGCAAAATGAACCATATTAGAAACTATAGTGAAGCAACTGAAAGCCTTTATTACGTCAACAATGTACTGTAAATAGCTGAAATACACAAAGAATTTCCAAACGACATTAAAACACTGCAAATGGGGCAGACTGAGTATATTATACTCATGGTGTCATAAATTGCTACTTGCTGTTGACAAATAAAATAAACACTATCTTAATAAAGGCACAATATTCATTTTAAAACATTTTATAGACATATTGGGTCACTTAGTGTGTGCAATACAATATTTCCCAGTGTATACATTCATATCAATCTCATTCAGCCAGAGAACTAGAGTACTGTATTTATCAAATCTGAGCTAAGTTTCTCTATATAAGTAGACACAAAAAAATGTTTTATGGTGAGTAAAAAAGTTTATAAGTAGGGTTTGTAAAGCTGTGAGAACTGTCCATGAAGTTCTCCAATTTGGTGACACTTACAGTACAGTTTCTCCTCGAAAAACCGACAAAATCCGCCCCCCAAAAAATGCAGACTCATGCACAGGTCACATTGATCATGTGACCTAGTTTAAAAATAAAATAAAACAAAAGATTAAAGAGAAACAATTTGCTCCCTTTATTCATAACACCTATTACATCTTCACAAAACTGAGGAAAAAAAAATAAAACTAAAAAAAATTGTGAATGGAAGCCAATAAAAGGCATATATAAAATAAACGAAACATTTAAAAAATGACAAGATTTCACAATTTGCGCAAATTTTTAGAAAAAGGATAACATTTCACACTTTTTTTGTCATAACCCATGTGAAATATTCGTGACAAAAAATAGTGAACCAAATTCTGACAGTTCGCACATTTCTAGGGGTTTGCTCAGATAACATAATGTTTCATGTTATACCAGGGGACTGGCAACGCTAGATCCCACCCTAATCTAATCCCTTTACAGTAATTCATATCTTAAACTAAAACACCACTCAGCAGTGGAGATGGGGGAATGTGTAAAAGTTCAAATAAAAATAAAATCCAGTCAGACCCTGAAATATGCGTTTTGCTAGAGAGGTGTACAGTAAATAAAAAAAACCCGCTTGTGAGCACATTCACATGTCTCCGACAGGTCTGCACCCTGCCCTTCCCCATTATCTCTTAGCATGCAGTGTTTCCACTGCAGCCAGGGATTCTGGGAAATGACATGCACATGAGCACACTGTGTGAGCTAGAGAGGCGAAAGAGAGAGAGAACAGAGAGAATATGGGACCCTAGTAAAATAGGTTGCGCGCTCTCTCTCCCACCGTCCATATTTTTTGGGTCTGGATGGGTGTAACTGCAACAGGTTTTTTTTATTTTTTTTTACTTAAAGCAACAATAATATATCCCCCCCCCCTTTTATCCCTTCTTTTTTTATTTGTATATGTAAAGTCATCCAAACATCCAATGTTTTGGACCTTCATCAGGGAAGATTTAGCACTGAAACGTTGGAAGTTTGGATCACTTCTTGAGGTTATTAAATGACCGTTTTTGCATTCTATTGAATTTTCTAGTTTTTGGTGTGCTGGGCTACTGCCTGTTTATGATTTATGACCAGATCCTTTTTGCCTTAGCACCCTACTTTATTGCCTATCATTTCTCTAGACCAGGGGTGCGCAAACTGGGAGGGCGCCAGATATTCCAGGGGGGGGGGGGGGTGGCGGTTTTCCAGGGGGGTGCAGAGGTCCCGCGCTCTTCCCCAAGGCATTTAAATTAGATGACGGTGGATCGCGTGAGGCCTCTGCAACGTCCCTTACCTTGTCTCTGGCGACGCGTCACCATGGCATCGTGGCGTAAAATGACGCAGCGGGGTCATGTGACCTCACTATGCTATGGCAACGTGAGGTCACGTGACCCTGTGGCGTCATTTGACGCCGAAGACAATGTAAGGAGGGGGATGCAAATGGGGGGGGGGAGCAGGCAGGGGGGCACAGGGGGAAAAGTTTGCGCACCCCTGCTCTAGATCCAAGTTGCTGAATCTGAGATTTCTTTTGTGCAATGTATAATTCTACATTCTTACCTAAACTGGCAATCATTTGGTGCTCCTGCTATAGATCTGTAAAAATCCTGGTGTTACTAACATAATGGCTGCTTCAATCAGTGTGACTCAGCAGCTACAATGCATCCTTATATTACTGAGGTAACATTATCTATTCTTACAGTTTGCAGCTCAAACAGCTGGGAATATTGGCAACAAATTATTACAAATAGGAAAGTGTTGCAAATATCTTGTACTGCTGTGGAGGTAGGTCAAAACCTGCTATAAAAATGAAAGGATGCTTTAAAAAATCATTAAAAATGGCATTAAGAATTGAATAATACGTTTTTAAAAATGCAGTAAGTACTCTATTATCTAATACTACTGAACTGATTAATTTTTTTAAAACCCATATAATTTTTCACATTTTGCTGCTTTAAAGGCCAAATTTGCAAAAAGCCAAACTTATGACGAAACGCTATTTTCATAGCAGATTTGAACTTTTATGCCCACTTCTACTCTGCAGTAGAACGCTATTCAAAGTAGTAAGCAAAAAGCAAATGAGCGACAAATCATTCTGCCTAAGTAAAGTCTGCAAAGTGTGAGCAAGTCTTCACATTAGAACATCGCATTATTCCGTATAAAAATGGACATATCAACTGTGCTTCTCCAATTTCTCACGGGAGCATGCAGTCCTTCCTATGACTTTTATTTCACTCTCAATTTAAAAAACATTTGTATATAATCCCATGGGTTTACCTATAATTAATTCCTGCCAGGGTACATTTGAGTACTTTTAACATGTGTTGAAAGCATTGGTTTTTGAAGAACTATCCATTAACGACTTTCTGAACTGTAACAATGGATATTGACAGAGCTTGTCAGACTAAAGTACTATTGATTGTTTCACATCATGTGTATAGCAAAACCAATTTCTTTCAAGTGCCTCTTCCTAACTGAAATACATTATAACAGGCTTCCTATCAGTTTATCATAACACCCAAAGTCATAGAAAATAATGCATTAAAAAAGGTTCACAGTGAATAAATGAATCAAGAGCAGCAAAAGCTAAAATGTACATAGCAGGCCATTCATTCCTCCGATTATTGTATACTTTAAAATTTGTTCTACCTACACTTTATACAATTTCAGTACGAATAGTAAAATGTAATTGAATAAACGGTAGTGCATTTACTTAGTAGGCTATCTCGCATATTGAAACATTTGGCATGGATCCTTCAATCTGTTTCCGAGTGTGCATTTTACAGTGTGGATTTTGTTTATTTTTTATTAAATTGACCTGTGTAAAGTACAAAATAAAAAATCAAAGGAAAGAAGCATTCCCAACAAGTGGAAACAGTTTTTTTTGGGCATGTGAAGGATTTGAATTGAAATGTGCCAGCTCCCTTTCTTCAGCATTTTTCTTCCCCAAAACGTGTTTTACAACAAACCTATCAGCAACACCATGTAAATTACAGTGATTGGGCTATGGAACCAGATTAGGAAGGTGGTAATCTGCATACAAACAGTTTTACACATTTTGAAAGCATTCTTTGTGCTGCATGTTATTTGAACATATATATATTTTGCAATTTATAAGAGAGAGAGAGAGAGAGAGAGAGAGAGAGAGAGAGAGAGAGAGAGAGAGAGAGAGAGAGAGAGAGAGAGAGAGAGAGAGAGAGAGAGAGAGAGAGAGAGAGAAACAGGCGCACACCTATTGTATTACCGTAAAAAATATATATTTATGGGACATAAACTTAGACAAATGCCCACTCACAAAAATAGCAATATTTAGAGCGTGTATGAGAAATATCACAATCGACAACCACACGGTCCTCTCGGTGCACCTCGAGATCCCAGCGTTCTCCGACGTCACTTCTCCACGCTATGAGAACTATGGCTTTATGACATGCAGAGTGATACAGAGATATGCATGTTCAGTAAAGTGTGTATCAGCACATTGAAAGAGGACATTCCTGTTTGCATAAACTTCCTGAGATATTCGTAGAGCATAGTAAATTGCAACATTCTTAACAGTGCGATTATCACAAAGAAAGTCATAAAAGATGTGGGCGGCAAAGTTTCACATAGAAGCATGTTTCGGAAGTGTGCTGAGAACTTTTATACAGATGAATAGTGTCTTGTGATGTCATTTTGGATACTTGTGGAAGGGATATTATATCACTGAGGCTGAAGATAGATTTCTCTTCCATTGTGTAAACTGTAAGTTCTTAAGAAAAGACAAATGAGGTACACTGAAGTACAAAACATGAAAAAGAAACGATCATTCTTATACATGGCCAATAATTTTACTGTAATATGACAATCTAATGGCTTAAGTGCTCAGTATTGTCATTATAGTGATGAAACATTGGACACCTGCAACCCTATGTATATTAACCTGATGAACTCAAGAAATCAATTGAAGAACCTTGCTTGAAATTCTGACTAAAAGCCATTTCTCAGTACTGTTTTTCGTGTTCATTTCAAACATATTTTTGGTACCAGCCTTTAAAACTGCATACAGTAAATGTGTATTTACCAACTGAAACTTATGTATATCTCAATTGCAAATGTAAGTATTTCAACTTTATCCCAAAATGTACTTTTATTGTAGCCCCTGCTTATGACCTGTCCTGTTTTGTGTTCAGGAGAACTTTTTTTTATCTATACCAAGGGTGATCAACTCCAGTCCTCAAGAGCCACCAACAGGTACGGTTTTAAGGCTTTCCCTGCTTCAGCACCGCCATTGACTGAGCCACTGTGCTGAAGCGGGGATAGCCTTAAAACCTGACCTGTTGGTGGCTCTTGAGGTCTGGAGCTGGCCACCCATGATCTATACTGTAGTAACTCAGTTGCCTACATTTTACCAGTCTTTTCTTTTCCATGTCTATTTTATTATCTAAAGCAAGAGGGCATGTCCATTGGTGTTAATGCAAAAGGCAGTTAGGTACATTCTTTGATACCGTATGTTCTGTATGACCCTTACTTCTGTTAATGGGGGTATGTGCACCAGCAGTCCTCTTATTAGGGAAGGTTGCCCCACACTCTAATAAACAGATACCAGGTCATTGCAGGAATAAAATCCTAGTGGAAAGAATGTCAAACCGGTTTAAAATTGAGTTACTGCTCTCTTTTTGATAACACTTAGGCCTGGTTTCACTGAAGGTCGATAAATGGGAAAAAACGGTGTTATCGATTTTTAACATCAATTTTATTTATTGACCTATTTATTCACTTAAAGAGATATCCCCAGCAGTAAAGCAATGATAGGCGGCTTTTTACCACGGTGAGATGTCAGTGTCTGTTTTAAACAAGCATTCCAAGCGCTTTTTTCTTTCTTCAAATATTTATTTGACATTTTTTACACAGGATTGAAGCAGGGGGTAAATTAATTTCAGCTCTGAGGATCCCTTGCTTCCGATAATACCTAGCTCCGCAGTGGCTGCCGGTAGCTGCTCCGGCTGAGCTAGCTGGGGTTTAAAATTGCTGCATTACACGGACCAATAGGAAGCCGAACCTGATGACATCACAGCTTCCTATTGGCCCGCAGGGCGTTGGAGTCGTGAAACGTAATCATGTGAACCGAGCAGAGCAGCTACCGGTACCCCTAACAGAGGTAAGCATCTCCGGAAGCAGTGGGCCCAGTATCTGAAATCTCCAAAGATACCCTGCTTCAATCAAAAAAGTTAAAATAAATAATTTTTTTAAAAGTGCTTGGATTGCCACTTTACTACAGCATAGGCAATGAGCATGCAAATGAGTAAGGAGCACCAAATTACTAATTCACATACTATTCGCTAAACTCCGATACGTGGCAAAATCGGATTACTACCGATGGGCGAACTTTTCAAGTTCAAATCCGCTACGCAAGTGGCATTTTCCTCTCTGTCTCTCAAACTAGCCAACGTAGAATAGGTCTTAACACGACCTAATATTAACATTGTAGAACCTATTTATATATTAATCCCTTAGTAGCCATGGACTACAAAAGACTCAATAATTTCACAAATGGACATTAAGCTTCTGTTTTTTTTTTATATATAGGTGTTTGTGTTGTATGTTAACCTTTTGGTGCCTGAAGACATTCCTCCGCATTGCATTGGTAGCCTCAGGCATGAAAGCATAAATCATTTTCTTCCCTTGTGTTTTGTAAGAAATCCCATTACATAACCGTATAGTAGAAAACTGTGATCTCTCCAACCCCTCCACAATGGTATCACTAGGGCTGATTAGTGCTGTTATCTCTGAGATATCACATATTTGCATCAATAGGGCTATTTACAGCTAATGTATTAACACAATTTTATGAAAAAATTATTTTTAATTCCTAAAGAAAAATACTGCAATCCCAGTTTTTAATAATGTCAGATTTTAAAGCAGCTGTCTTGACCTTTAGAAAATGTTGCCCTTAATATCAAGAAGGCCAGGCATGTGTGATATAGTGATATAATTACTCAGGTACACTATAACTTTTATCTTTTACTTTTATTATCATATTTATGATAAACTTTCTCAAAGTATAATGTTTCTGCAACAGATATTGCCCCCCAGGTAATACGCTCTCCATTACTCAGCCCTTCCTTACACTGCAAATAGCCTCCCATGTAGTACTAAATACAGGTGCAAAACCCTTTCAGCCACAAAACAAATGCAACATTTTCTCAAGCACGCAGGCGATTCACCAAGTCGTTAATAGGGAGAAGGAGCGGCTCAGTGAGTAAAGCCACTGACTCTGTAAACAATGACACACAGTTTCAAGCAGGGGAACCTATTTCAGTTGCCCGGTGTCAGCTCCTTGTGACCTTGCACAAGTTACTTTACTTCCCAGTGCATCAAAAACATAGATAGTAAGCTCTATTGGACAGGGATAGTGCAGCATTTAGGAATTTTTACAGACACTGTCCCTGTCCAATAGAGCTTACTATCTATGTTTTTGATGCACTGGGAAGTAAAGTGATGCACGGGCAACTGAAATAGGTTCCCCTGCTTGAAACTGCGTGTTATTGTTTACAGTGTCAGTGGCATTTTGATACTACTGTACTTTCAGGAGTGAGTCATATATAGAAGCACATGCACACCGCTGGTAGGTGCTGGAGGGGGATACTTATCTGCCGGTGCGCCGTATCCAGGGAGGTCCAGACATCCCAGAAGTACTCGAGCAAAGGAATTGGAGCAGGCACACGGTCTTTCAAAAGGTGCAGTTTATTGGGCCACCAAAGGTCCAACATTTCGGCAAATAGATTGCCTTTATCATGGAGAGGGCCCTCTCCTTGATAAAGGCAATCTATTTGCCGAAACGTTGGACCTTTGGTGGCACAATAAACTGCACCTTTAGAAAGACCGTGTGCCTGCTTGCATTCCTTTGCTCTTTCAGGAGTGAGCACATTTTATGAAGATATAATATCCGAGGGGTGGTGCTTAGATGGAAATGGAAAGAGGGTTGATGTGAACTGAATGAGCATATTAATTTAGGATTAAAGATGTGAGAATGTGTCCAAAAGTGGTTTGCTAATTTTTGGGGTGACTTTCGCCAAAGTCCCAAAATTTCCCATTGCTTGAAAATTAGCATATATTTAGCAAAACAAAACCCCACACATCTACTGAAAACTCTCAGTTTTGGCAAATCTTTCTGAGGCCAGATCCTGAAATAGGGTTTTTGCTGGAGAGTAAAGCAAAAGCCCCTTTTCAGCGCCGGGATATTAAATAATAATAACTTTATTTCATATAGCGCTTTTTTCCCAATGGGACTCAAAACACTTCACGATTACAGTATCCTAAATTAATTTGCTCGTTCAG
Source organism: Ascaphus truei (assembly GCF_040206685.1). Taxonomy (NCBI): domain Eukaryota; kingdom Metazoa; phylum Chordata; class Amphibia; order Anura; family Ascaphidae; genus Ascaphus; species Ascaphus truei. Next base: position 92,596,778 of record NC_134489.1, read on the forward strand.
TTCACATCAACCCTCTTTCCATTCCCATCTAAGCACCACCCCTCGGATATTATATCTTCATAAAATGTGCTCACTCCTGAAAGTACAGTAGTATCAAAATGCACTTCTTCCTTTAGTATTTGCAGGTAAATTGGTGCCATGTGTTACATATTCCTATTATTTGTATGTTTCATAGTAATATTACCATGCATAGGATAGCAAGCAAAATACCCGTTTCTCAAGCAAGCAAATCATGTTATACATTTTATTAATTAGTCATGTAGATCATATATAAAGAATTAATTTGCCCTTTCATTGTTCACAGTAACATTTTTATGGTTGAGAAAGATTATATTTGTTCAGAATATTAGTGTAGGTGAAACCTTTTTTATGTGTAATTTTCCTAGCACCAAAGATCTACATAAAACACTGAATAATCTACGATAAGATATATTTAGTCATTAACCATAAAAAAATTAAAAAAAGACGGTTAACTATACGAAAGTGTCATGATAATAGTATATAAAAAGCTGCTGCTTGGCTAGTATCCCACATCTGAACGTGACATAATCCAACAAGCTAAAAGGTATTAGGGAATGTGACATACGTATAACAGTGTATAGATTAGGGGTGGCAACCGCCAGTCTTCTAGGGCCACCAACAGGACAGGGTTTCAGGATATCCCGGCTTCAGCACAAGTGGCTCAGTCAATGACTGAGCCACTGATATAGGCACATGCGCTTTTAACTGGGCCACTGATTTAGCCACGTGTTCTGAAAACCTGACCTGTTGGTGGCCCTTGAGGACTGGGGTTGCCCACAACTTGTATAAGAGATTATCTAACAGAGCATACAAGGTATATAGGTGTAGATCAGGGGTGGCCAACTCCAGTCCTCAAGGGCCACCAGTAGGTCAGAATACCCCTGCTTCAGCACAGGTTCAAGCTCAGTCCAGTGGCTCAGTCATAATGACAGAGACACTGATTGTGCCACCTGTGCTGAAGCAGGGATAGCCTGAAAACCTGACCTGTTGGTGGCCCTTGAGGACTGGAGTCGGCAAGCCCCTGGTGTAGAGATTCATTGTCACCTTTGTATTTCACTTGACCTGTCCTGCATTGAAAGGTACAGCAGTCTGTCCCTTTTTAAATATCTCCCAAAATCCCAAATCAGCAGAGTTCTCCAGTGCCCACAGTTTCCTCCTCACAGCTGTTCCCTATCGTCATTAATTAAATTCAAATCACAGAAAAATAAACATTCAAGTGAACGCACAAAAATGAACTCGTTCCAAAAACACAAAATAAAATCTCTTACTGAGGCATTTCTGAATGATGTGCGTCGCATACACAAAGTAAATTCATTCCAGCAGCAGTTATCTTTACTCATTTGTGACAGTCAGATTCAAATCAGCTTTTATAAACCACTGCAGGTGTTGCCGTTACCAAACTAACTTCATGTTCACCTGTTGTATAATGTGTTTCAAAAAATTCCATGCAAGGATATTGCTCCTTCTCTAGATAAAGTAGTCTGTACAGTGACACATTGTCTATGAAAAATAATATCTAAGGGAATGTAAATGTAGTTTTGTGGTAGTACTTTACCCATGTCATTATGCCTCTTTTTATTCAAGGCAGATATTTATTGTGCTTAAATTGTACAGCATTATAGAGATGGGTGAATAGGTAGCAATCATCCCTACAAATCTGAATATCATTTTCTGCTGAATCTGCATTTGTTTTGTAGAGATCAACTTAGAGGATGTAGTAAACTTTACATACTGTACATGTAATAATAATACGTTTCACATAGCACTATTCTCCCAATGTGACTGTAAGCCCTTCACAATTACAGCATAGTGCGCGGTAAACAGCAAATAGGAATTTTTACAGACACAGTCCCTGCCCCGTGGAGCTTACAATCTGTTTGTTTTTTTTTGATACATGGAGATAAAGGGGCCTATGCAGAGAGTTACGTTCCGTAAATTCACTGTGGTAATAAAATCGCCAATTTTGGCACGTTTTAGTTAGCCGTATGCACATAAGTCCGATTACCTTGTTGACATAGATTTATAAATCTGCCGTTTTTTTCTGGCGTTTACTTTTGCTGATACCTTCGCCATTCTGGTGTGCCGTAATGGCGAGAATCTGTAAACGTTGTTCCTGGAATACCACGTTTTCTTCGACGTGGCGAACAGATGCGAGTTTCACCTTCTCGCCAACGATTCTCCGCTTTTTTATATCCGCCAAAAAAACACGCCGATGTCATACCCATCTCGCCACATTTGCGCACCTTTCTGCATACCTATACCCACTTTTGGCGACATCATGGAGATTACTTCGTTCTCGGACCTCTCTGCAAAGGCCCCAAATTGACTTGCCCAAGATCACAAGGAGCTGACACCGGGAATTGAACGAGGCTCCCCCTGAGTGTCATTGTCTACAGCAGGGGTCTGAAACTCCATCCTCAAAGGCCACTAACAGGCCAGCTTTTATGGATATCCCTGCTTCAGCACAGGTGGCTCAATCAGTGGCTCAATCAATGACAGAACCACTGATTGAGCCACCTGTGCTGAAGCACGAAAATCCTTAAAACCTGACCTGTTGGTGGCCCTTGAGGATTGGAGTTGGCCACTCAAGCTGTTCGAATTTTTCAAAACCTGTAATTCATTGTATTTGAAAGAGAAATAAGGTTAAATATACATTCCTACCCCAACTCATTTCTCACTTCTTTCCCTACAAATTTTCTGGGTCAAGAAAAGGTCATCTCAGTCCCAGAATATTTAGCTATACATATTTAAAGATTCTCCTTATTCTCCCACTAAAAAACCCACCAACCAACATTTTCTTTAATCATTGTATTGTACTAAATGCAGTACACCTACTGTACAGGGGTAATATTACTTTTATAAGCACTTTATACACCTGGAGTGTAAATATACATACAGTATACCCACCCTCTTATAAATAGAGGATTCTATTAAAACAATTAGACACAATTAGATATATAAATCCTATAAGATGTTGAATGCAGTTACTGTAAGGGTGGAATGATTTGTGCTTTAATGAAAATAAAATGGCTCAGACCCATAAGTTTCCCTAGCTACACTTTTTCTGGCTTTTAATTTCACCATTACATCATCTGCAATCAAGATACCGATTTAAGAACATTGCTGGAAAATTGCTTAACTATAGTCTTTGAGAACTAACCCCCGGGTAACTGATCAGATCTGGTCCCAAAATAAAAATCACTGCAAACTAACAACTAGCCGGCAAACACTCACTCAGTTTATTCCCACATTGGTACTGGGATCGTTTTTCCCATCCCTACCCAGGAGCATTGAGGGTAGCTCACATTGCAAGGTTATGTAAGGATGAATATGAATAGCAGGGAGGAGAGTAAGAGATAAACCAAGATAATAAACAGTTTATTGGGAGAAATTCTATCACAATAGTTGCACAGATACAGTAAGTCAAACAGCTCTAGGAAAAGGGAAAACTGCTTATAGGCCTAGTACCAAGTGTCAACTAAGAATGTCAAGGATGAAAGGTTGAAATGGCTGTCTGTGAGTAGGGTCACTGCCTATGTACTTCTTTAACCCAGACTGTGCTGAAAAGCTGTGTAATGCGGCAGGCAAAAGCTTATAGGATTCCATGCTAAAATGGATATGAAGTATGTGTCCTCATTTGCATGTCATTTCCCAGAATCCCTAGCTGCAGTGGAAGCACTGTATGCTAAGAGATAATGGGGAAAAGCAGGGTTGCAGACCTGTCTGAGACATGTGAATGTGCTCACAAGGGATATTTTTATTTGCTGTACACTTGTACAGTGGAGGGTTTTGTCCCTTTTTTAATTTTTTTACACACCATAATTTATATAATGTAAGGATAAATAAGACATTTGGAAACATTTATAGTGTCAGCCATAAGCCTCAGAGTATCCGTCTGAGTGTATACAAAGCTTCTGTATAGCCAAAAAAAACACCTCATAGTTATACAAAATATGTCTGACAGTAAGAACAAACACTAGAATTTCAGTTACCTTAATACAATGTTTAGATACTGTATAAAAAAAGTGTGTCAGGTTAATTGTAATCTATCTTTTCTCGTTATTGCTTTTGATCTATTTTTCCTCGATTTTCTCTAAACTAAAGGACAATATATCGACAATAACTGTTTATGCTATAAATGTGGTTCACTTCTTTACAATAAAAGATGAATGTTTATAGAACCCCTATTTGTGAGCACTTCCTTCAACTTACGCCTTTCAGTGCTGTTTTGAACAATCCTATGGAGACATTAAGATAGACATTTTATATTATATCATGCCCAGGGGATAACTATATGATCATCTTAACAAGGCCTTTCCAGTCTCAGCTGAATAAATATGCATTTTATTTTATTAATCTTCAAACAACTGCAATGAATTTTACCCAGGACTTTTAAAGCAAAGAGAACAAAACAAATACAAATCTTTAGAGAGAGGCTATGTGAAAGGACCTGAGGTGAGTGTTTCAAAGCAAACAGTCCTTAAATGATGTGCAAATGATTTCGGCACTGGGACATGATTTATGAGAGTTGATTACTCAACTGAAACTATAGCATGTTTTAAAATGCTGGGCTTTGAGAAAAATAAATCAGACAGGAAATGGAAACAGTGTTGTGGGGTAGATAGGCCACATATTAGTAACCCAGAGCAATGCACCAGGCAACTTTGTAAGCAATATGTTGCTAGATTCACAATTTGGTTCCTTGGCATATACCTTTGGCTCGAAAGAAAAGTGTTCTGGTGATGCTAAAGATTGGGCTTCTTGGCTATGTATCATGTTCTGTAATCATTTTGTGGGTAAATTAGCTAGCACGAGTATTCAGGAGTTCTTGCAGCCAAATATTTGCCATTAATCAGAAATTGAGTGACCCAGCAAACCTGAGAAAGAGAAAGGTGGTTGCACATGAAAACAAGTGAGTTTCCCTACACCGATGACGCAAGTTTTTTTTTCACATGAAGAATAAATGTTACTGCTTTCAATATGAGAAAAAAATTCAAGCAACATAGCCAACCTTATGAAAGTCAATTCCCGGCTGTGTGCGGTGTATTCCATAACTGCGATACGAAATCCACTAAACAATCAGTCCGTATCCTACAGTAGGCCACACCCATTAAAATCCTGCCGTCATTTTCATATCATCTTATTAGTGCATATGTTGAGTGATATAAGTAAACTAATAAGTAGCTAAGTTTGAGGCTTCTTTCACCAAATGCATATTATGATAGAAAGTCTAGATGCCTTTGTGAAAATATGTATTGAGATTTAACATGCGATAATACCAAATATGATGCATTTATTAGATCTGCGATTTACAAAACTCTATAGAGTGGATAGGTCACGCAAGATAGCATATTTATAATACTAAATTAGGAAACTGACCACTAGCACCATTACAAAAGTCCCTTTTTTGCCATAAAATGTGATCGGTCGGACCTTTACAGTGTATACAATCGTGGAAAGGAGGTTTCTAAGGGAAAAAAAACGGAATATTTCATGCATTATGCTTATTTGCATGCCAGTGCCCAGAACAGTCTGCAGGCTCACAGCTGTGTTTTGAACTACGTTTGAATGAACAGAATGGAAGTTCTATGTACAGTACATGCACACTTTATGAGTAGGGAAGCTTTGTTTTGTAAACTAAATAGTGAAGAAAAATGTCCGCCTCCTTTGTGCATGAGTTGGAGATAATGCAGGCATTATCTTAATAATATGAGCCTCTGTACATACTGCTGGTACTGTCTACTATATAAACACACACACACACACATACACACACACACACACACACACTAGTGTGCTGGATTTAGGAATAGCGGAAGCAAAGGCTTATATTCATGTCTACATTTGCATACTCAAACCCAGATTGATCTTTGGTGCTGCCACACAGCTGTGATGTGACTGCACTAAATGTAACATCTGCTGGCAAAATAAAAGCCCATGCAAATAAAAGAAATTAGAGACCTTCATCAAACTGACTTGGGCATTATATTTTTGTATACAGATGTCATATAAATATATGCCTTCTACAGTTCCTCTGTCTGTCTGTCTATCTGAAATATTGCTCACACACAATACTAATGCTTCTTAAAGGAAAGTTGCAAGTGGCACTTTGTACTTGTAAATTCCATGTGATGCATACATGGTCAGCTCTATATAAGAAATATTAGTATTAATATAAAGAAATGGCTAGTTCAAGATCTGGAACTGGTTTTCTCTGTCATGATGAAAATAGACATTAAATACTGCATTTACAAATGTGGCAGGAAGGCAAATATTAAAAAGTCTTCATACAACATCTGCAATATATCAGCATAATAATCAAAAGAAACAATAACATGCACAGAGCTATATGCATGCCCATTGGCTCCATGGCAGGCTAATATAGTACTTTATACCCTTGATTAATTGTACTGTGATTGGAAATCCCATAGTACTCTATGTGTGCATATTTTTTTGGCTCCAGCCAGCGCTTTATAATACTATTAAAATACAGAGAATATAATAATACAGATCAGATAAATGCATCAATACATAAATGTAACATTGGACGAGTCTTGAAAGAGAGAAGACGAATATTGTAGTGAATGCAGAGCCAACAGAAAGGTTCCGGAGGAAAGAAGCTGAGACTTATTGAGAGGGGAATCAAGTTATCTTCGGAGCAGAGTTTTGAATCGTTTGAATGGTCAAGAGCGGTCGAAGCAGGGAGGTCAATAAGGAGAGCGTTGTAGTAATCCACATGGGTGAGAATGAGGGCATGCATTAACAGTTTAGTAGTAGATGGAGAAAAGATAGCAATGTTGCTAAAAAAAAGAATCAGCAATATTTAGCAATAGCATTAAAGTGAGGGGAAAACGAAAGAGAATATTCAGACGTGACACCTAAAAAGCAGGCTTGGGGAACTGTATGGATTGTAGGGTTACTGACCGTTACAGAAGAGAGCGAATTGGGGGTTGATTTAAATGAGATTATGAGCATCTCAGTCTTTGGCATATTAGGCCATCCAGGATGAGATTGAAATTAGACAGTTGGAGACTTGGGACTGTAGTTCCGATATGAGGTTTCGGTGTGGAGAGATATAGTTGTGTGTTATCTGCATACAGTTCATGTGATATTTGAAGCCAAATTAATTAATACATTAAAAAGGAGAGTATATAGAGAGAAATGGGAAATGTCACAGAACTTTGAGGTATAGTATATGAACAGAATAGGAAGAAGAGTTAGCAATATATACACTAAAGGAATTATGATAGAAGTAGGAAGAAAGCCAGGAGAGGGCTTTAAACCAAACACCAAGGGAGTGGAGTGTGGGAAGAGTAAGTGGGTGGTTAACAGTATCAAAGGCAGCAGACAGGTTACTATTACTTTGTGTTTTGACAAGCTCTAAGGCAAGGCTCCATATCATAGCCTATTTAACTGTTTTTTGTCACATTAAACCTACACAACTATAATAATACTACAAAGGAATGAAGCAAAGGAGAAATGGCTTGACAGCATAATAATAAAAGTCATATTTCTTGATGAATCAGGTGGGGCAAATTTGATGCAATGAACCCTGATAAATTGACGTTTAGACACACACAATACAAGTGCCTCTTTTAAACCGATTTCATGCTGTGCCAACCTGAGACCTTTACATGAAAATGAATAGCACAAAGGGCCGCTTTAATGTAGATGGAATAGAATTTAAATATGCACTTTATAGTACCCAGCATTTGTGTAATAAAAGAAAAACAAGTAACTCTAAGTAAATACATTTTGCCAATCTCTACAGTAGGACATATTGGATCTTCACAGCCAATACTTTTTGGCTCATGCGGTAGTTTATAAAAATGAGCCAAAAATCCGGAACAAAACTTCAATGGTTGACAATATCAGATTTTACTTAAAAATATTGTGTCTTTGATATTTTAATTGAATGTATCATATAAATGTAAGTCAAAATATTAATCTCTATTCAATATTGTTTAAAAAATACTTATTTCTATGAATTTGACCCAGACATTATCAACAATACAATTTTGGAGTTCCAGCTTCGGAACGCTGAATTAATAATAATACAGAAATAATGATTTATTTATTGCAGTGCTGATAGGCAATGCATAAAATATGCAAGTACAATGAATGTCTCCCCAAAATAACAGTTGATCTATTCTGATGCCTGCAGTGAAGCTGATACAATAACTTAAGGACACACAGAGGTCTTAAACTAAGTTATCACCTTCCAAACATATAGGAGCCTACAGTGGGGACTATGCACTAAGCACCGATAAGGCACTTATCAAGGCCTTTTTTCCAGAAAAGCCTACTGCTATTCAGTAAGCCCCAACAAGTCGGCAATAAAAGCCCTTTTCTGCAAAAAAAATTTAGAGTAAAAAACCCGCCAAATGAGCGGCGATAAGCCTCTTATCGGCAGGTTTTCAAACTTGTGCAATTCTAGTAGCCTCGATTAGCTTATCGAGACTAATTGCAGCTCAAGAATAGAGATTTCCACTCAAAATCCTCCCACCAGGAAAAGTTAGCATGAAGGTGGTGAGAAGCTGCTGATAAGCGGCGAGAGGTGACTTAGAAAAAAAATGAATTTTTCCTGCAATGGGTTGATGCCGGAATTTTCCATAGCTGATACCCAATAATATCAGCACAGGAGACTTCCGGCATGAATCCCATGCAATAAAAATGCATTTAAAGGCAACTTCATTACCTTAGAGGCCAACCGCTAAGGCAATGAAGGGGTTAAGGAACAACAGCAGATTTATTTGGGACATAGGGGGTGAGTGAAATGGGTATTGGCCCTTCACTCACTCCCTTTGCCCCCGATAAACATTACAATATGTACTAACCACCCTTACACAACCCACCCACCCCCACATAAAAACATTTGTATTTTTTTATACACAGGATTGATACCAAGACTGGCGGGGGTCTCTGGGTGGTCCGGGGCCCTCTGGTGGTTCCCATGGGTTTCTGGGGGCCTCAAGGTGGTCTCCACAGATGTTCTGGGGCCCAACAGGGGTCCCAGGTGGTCCCTGTGGGTATCTGGGGGCCCTCGAGTGTTCCCCGCGGGTTTCTGGCCTGTGGTACCAATCCTGTTGCAAAGAAAAAATGTGGAATACATTGCAATAAATACACCCCCCTCCCCCATTACATACACTACAGTAATGGTCAAAATAACTATTATCCAGGTATGGATAATAGCTCATTTGCCATTTATTAAATCAAACATTAGCCAGACAGCATAAATAAAGTAAATAAACCTTTCTACTTATCCCTGCCACCATGAATGGCATCCTCATCAGCATACTGCAGGGCCATGTCCTCCGTTGCCAGAAAGAATAAAAGAAAAAAAAACAATCTAATGGCCCCTAACCCCTTAACCACCTTAGCGATTAATAATCGTTATAGTAATTAAGGAGTTAACCCACCCTCCGCTACCCACCCAGGAGGCCTAACAACCCACCCCAGAACGACTATAGCCACCCTGTACCCATTGATTGGCACAGTAGTACATCATACCCATATAATATGAGCATGATAAGCCACTATAGCAGCCAATGGTCACCCTAATCAAAAAGCATGGAGGCCAAAAATACACAATAATAAAACATATACACAAGCACCTAAACACCCCAATTTAATAAATAAAAGCACTAGCCAACAAATCAATTAATTAGTTTTAAACACTAGCCAACAAATCAATTAATTAATAAAACCACTAGGCAACACATCAATGCCCCTACTCCCATGCGTGCGCAAACTGTGCAGTACCTACGTGCACTCCTTTACTTACAACCATCCGGGATCTCCCAAAGATGTGACATCATATCCGGCTTGTGTCTGTGACACCATCGCTTCTCGCGAGAGAAGCTACCGTACATCTGAGATAATGGGAGACCCATAATAAGGAGAAGGGAAGCGAGCCATCTTACCGACCAGCTAACCATGCCAGAAGATCATCACTCCCCAGCGGGTCTGGAGAGCGTAGTGTTTGGACACCGGGGTCAGTTGCTGCTAGCGGGAAGTGTCTGCCCCTGTGATATTATCATATTGTACTGCGCATGTCCTACTTAGGTCTAGTAAGTAGGATTTCAATTTTTGTCTGCCACCGTGAGGAGAGGAGCTGTTTTTAATCATCATTGTTTTTAATAAATGTATTTTTTGTTCATCTCACCTTCTTGCCGAAACCTTTATTAGGGAACTCACCATTCCCCACCATTCCCTACCCCTTGTATCTTTTCAATTATCTTGCAGTATTACACTATGTATTTTTGTTTCCCCTTCTCTTACATGTGCTGAAATTCACCAACTCATCTTCCATTGGATCCAAGGGACTTTGGACATTAAGATCCATTTGTTATGGACACCTAATCAAGGACTTTTGATTCAGGTACCATTTGTATTTCACAATATTTGTTGGTTTATATTTAGTCTATATGCCCATTTATGATATTTTCAAATTGGCGCCGTTATGTAACATTTTTTTTCCATGTCTTTCATCTGGCTAGTGTAGCCAGAGTTACCTTAATATATTGGCTGCCTTTATTAATTCTAACATCACCATTTAGGTTTAGTTGTGATTTATTCAAATCGAATAATAGTTATTTAGAATAGCGCAGCACTTTATTTTCTCTTTTTCTTTTTTCTTTTCAAACAATAAACAGGCAAATAATAAGCAACAATTAATAGAAAAAAGGATATTGCCAAAAAAATTAATTGACTGTTACTGTATTTATCTGTACCCACAGATTAATAGATTATCAGCCAATGGGCAATAAAAAACATAAAAAGAAAAAAAATACAATAAAAAACCTTAAATACATCTACATACAATATTCAATATTCAATATTCAATATTTTCTTACCTTTTAGAATCGTTGACCCTCCGAATCCCAGTGATTCTGCAAGCTCTCGTACCGCGACGTCATCAAAGTCAATCCAACGCCATCCACCTTGAAGATCTGGAACAGGTAACAAAATTCTTCTTTTTTGATCTTCTATCACCGTCTTTTTCTTCATATGTCATTCTTTCTTTCTTTTCTTTAATTTTCTATCTTCATCTGTCAATCCATAGCCCCATGATAAATCCACAACACGATGTTGTCTCGTCGGCTTCTTGAGGTAAAATGAGACGTCAAGGCCTTATATATGGCCTGTGACGTCACATTTTCAGGTCAGATGGTACAGCTTCAATCTGATTGGACACTGTATAATGTGCCCACCTCTTTTTTTTTGTTTGTTTAGGATGTGACGTCATCTCCAAGGGAGGTACGTCATATCCTTAAAACCACACGGCTATATCACATGGTATTACATGGTTGCGATTGTGATTGGTTACATTAGTTCAAAAGGATGTGACATCATCCCTTAAAGTGACGTCACATCCTTTTGAACTAATGTAACCTATCACATGGTACAGCAACCAATGGGATTATCTTCAAGATCATTGACTGTAGCTGCATAATCCGGGGACCCGCTGCTTCCTGAGATACATGGCCTGTTATGGGGTGCCGGTATTTCCTATGCATTTAAATGTCCTTTGTCATGTGACTGTGGGAATAAAATACATAGGCTATACCAGCACCCCATAACGGGGCCTGTATATCGGGCAGCAGGGGATCCCCGGACCAGGGAGAGGCGGCTCTCTCTGCAACAGAAAGAAATCGATGGTGAGCCCTTTTCAGAGAGGCGATCATCACGTCGCCGAACACTCGCCAGTTTTGCAAATGTTGCTATCACAGGTATTCGGGGCTTTATGCATACTGTGATAGTAACGCTGTCAACATGGCAATTTAAATTTGACGGCGATTTTTTTCCCCCGGCGCTTAGTGCATAGACCCCAGTATGTGCTAAGCATTGCAAATGTCATTTTGGCAGAAAATGACGCCCAGAAATCTCAAATTGAATCGCACTCGTGTACTGACCTTATTTTTCTCAATTTGCGTCAAAAATGGTTATCGTTAAATATTTTGCCGCACAGAAATGGGATGTGCTTCATACTTTTCTTTTAGTAGAAAGTGCGTCTACTAGCCTACAGTAGAAGGTTTGTTTATATTGTCAGAATTGTGAGAGTTAAGTGACAATGTATCAATTTAAAATGCATTTGACACAGCTGAAATGTTTCACTATGCAGGTTAACAAAAATTATTACTTTCACAGTATGGCTCGTAGAAATAATATTACACTAATAATTAAAATTTGCTAATACTAGTTGTTGTACATAAAAATACACAAAGTTCTGTTTTAATTTAAATTGTATAAAATAGGATATTTGATATGATGCAATGTGTTAAAATTAATTTCTAACAACAAACTATGCATTTTATGTATTAATTCACACAATCCCTTTCATACATACGGCACACATTTTATAAAGATTTGTACTAATATTTAGCACTGAAATTGTGACCCAAAACATTCAGATATGGTCTTAGTCTATAGAGTAGGCCCCAAAGTTATTATCAGTTCACTTCTCCATCAAGTTATCTTTAAAACTGCAGACCAAGCAATATCCTACATGTGTTTTTTAAAAAAAATAAAATCATAGATAAATCAGTTCTGTACTATGAGAAAAAACTTGTAGCATTTTTTTTAAACAACTCTGAATGACATTTTTTTTATGTATTATAATGTAACAAGTCACACCCCCTTCGTCTTCTGAAACAGGCCCCTGCCCTCTCTCTAGTATTGCACAAGCTCAATTGCATCTAGTGACTGCCTGGTCACATGATCTTCCCCACAGAACGTTGCATCTTTGGTCCTCTTCTGCTGAACTGACAGCCATTTAGTGAACCCCTGAGCCCAATCTTCGCCGATGGATCACAGGGGAACAGATCAATCAGCAACTTAGCTAATTACTGTACTTATCATTGTGTGGATTGTATTGATGCAAATATTAAAGGGGAAAACACATTTAAAAAAATGGCAGCTTGGACTACTGCTTTAATACACACCAGCATTATTCAAATATATATATATATATATATATATATATATATATATATATATATATATATATATATATATATATATATATATATATCTCATACATAGATACATAAATATATGCACAGTATATATATATATATATATATATATATATATATATATATATATATATATATATATATATATATATATATATATTTTTTTTTTTATTTAAAGGTAATTGGTTAAAATAAAAAATGGCTGAATAGCAACAGTGTTTTAATTGTGAATGTCTGTTACAACAAAGCTAATGAAAACCGGTACTAGCAAAAATTAAAATTAAAGAAACAAATTGATCTTCACTATACAATCAATCAATATGCAGGGGATGGGAGGTAAAGGTGGCTCACCTTCAAGTGTTCAATGCTTATAACAACTAATAGCCAACTGCAAGTCGGAACAGAGGCACTGGTATGAAATACAGTACAATTTGTTCCTACATATTAACCATAGACAATGAGCATTTGCAAATATTTGAATCTGCATTTAAAAATAAAGTAGATTCCACCAACTAAATAGTATTAATACAGCCACTTTTATATAATTGTAAATAATGTAAGCACATGTGCAGTCCAAGTTTAAATACAAAATGTATTACTAGAACATGTTAAAGTACATATATGTGTGCTGAAAACATTAACGCAATACTGACTTTTTATGATATATTAAATAAAATAAGCCAATTAAGTGCTCTGCTGTAAACATTTTACATACAAGTTCTGTATGATATGCAAACTATCGTACAGTAAATTAAGAAACATGTCTACATTTAAAACCTAGTTTTAAACTGGGGTGAGAGTTTGGCTTTCTTCATTATATTTAAATAAAGGATAGGTAAGTGTTCAGTAATTATTACATGTGTAGGTCGTTTAAAATCTGTAATGCTCTAAATTAATATTTCTAAATATCCTCTTTTTCTTCTTCTTCTTCTGTGTAGGCAAACTGGACAATGAAAGCACCACCTGTTAACTGCTAAACAATGTGTCATGTACATTTTCATGCCAAATTTTTAGAAGTCATTTTTGGCTCTGTCGTTTTGTAGTCCTGGCTATGATACTTTGTTGTGTGATCATAAAAGAAGCAAAATCCAAAAGCAGGGTGCAATTTACAAAGTTTTTCGTTTTTTTTTTTTAACACAAAACAAACTGCAAAACCTACATTTGTAATGTGTGATGTATTTTTGACTGATCAACATCAATTAGACAAGAAATCCTCTAATACTTCAAAGGAAGAAAATATGTCTATTAGTTTTACAGTACATGTCCCTTTTACAGTAGATTTTTAACCCAGTAAATTCCATGATATATTAAACATTTCCTCAATTTAAAAATGAATTGTAATATATTATAGGAAGCACAACATTTTTATTTTTTGTTATTATTGTTGTTACCTTATATGTTTTTTCTGAATATAACTAACTCATTTTTAATCCTCTGCTTCACTCACATTGAGAATGCCATAGAATTGTAAATATAATGATAGCATAACAACCTACCGACCTTTCTAAGATTCCTATTTTCACAATTGATTACATAACGGTATACCCAATGTAAGGGTTTGTTTCTAAAAGCTAATAGCTTTAATGTCCATGTACCAATAATGAATGTTAAAAACTCTAAAAAAATCTTTAGTGAATGGCCCCAACTTTGTATGCTGAAATCTAGTAAATAGAGTAATGAGATCTACCAATCTATTCCAATGACAGAGTAATGGGACGTACCCATCTATATCAATATCAAATACATACTCAGTGATTTTCTTTGTTCAGCTTTTTGCTCTTTTGAATCAGCTCCCAGATGTAACAGCTCTGTGCTTGTAGACCTCCGAATGTTAACGCTCAGCGATGGAAATTGTTGTTCTTTTCCCTGGAAGAAACAGACATATTTCCATGTACACAATAACCAATAAACACATGTATTGTATGATGTGCATTCCTTTCAGCTACAGTATTTTGTGGGGTGAATTGAAAAGGTTACTAACTTGTTTGCAGCATACACTACGAGTGTTTTTTTATTTTATTTCAGATGCAACAAAAACAAAGACAGGTAAGGTACTGTAGAAGTGATACCTTTAATAGCAAACATGTGGTTAAAAAGAGTGCAAGCTTTCAGGACCACAAAGTCATTTTTACACACAGCGTATTTACATAATGTAAAATGATGCATTTGCTACTGTAGTTTGCTACCATGCTTCAAAGCAAATCTTCTGAGATTTTTCAGTGTATACTGTACAGTATGACGTTTTCACTGTTCATGGGCTGAAAATGTCACCTAAGAAAATGCAGTTTAGGTCACATACCTACATAGTTAGTGCAAACCTTATGGACTATAGAATTATGAAATCACGCAACATATGTGTAGCCTGGAGCTCCCGCAGCTCCTTGAGACCCCCCTCCCTGCGGGCAGCTCGATCGCGGGTGCCGAAAGACCCGACGGCTGCTTCCAAGGGTGGGGGCTGGAGCAGGGAGCAGCGCGGCTTCCCCTGCCTGCGGCCGGTTGCCGGGGACGCGATCGGGCCGTTGCTAAGGCCGCGATCGCGTCTCTAAGGTCCCGGCGGCCGGTGAAGCAGGGTGCCGCCATTGGGATGCGGGTTGCGCATGCGCAGGGACGCGTAGGCGCAGGAAGAGCCCCAGAAACAGGGCAAAGTCGCGCGAGCATAGGGACAGCTCAGGGAGAAGAGAGAAAGCCCGGGAAAGCTTGCGCAAGCGCAGTGCAGGGTAGGAAAAGCCCGCGAACCCCTAGCCTACCAGGGAAGGCTCTGAGCTGGGACTACATGTCCCATGAGCCTCTGTATGCCCCATGTGACACCAGGGAGCCAATAGGGCTTAGGAAGGCCAGGCAGGCAATGTGGATACATTGTTTGGGCTGCAGCACGTTTGTCAGTTGGAGCTGGGGAGCTGTGAGGGAAGGAAGGGTGCAGAGAGCATATGCAGCTCCTGCATCGAGTAAGGTCCCCACATCCCAAGTAAGGCCCCAACTCCCCACCAGGTTAGTGGGTAAGTGTTGAGGGACGGCCCAGATAGGGACGCTGCCCTTAGTGCGTGTCTGTGTGCTGTCTTGTCAGGATCACGGCTGGCAGTGCTGTGAGGCCTGACAAGAAGGCATAGTGCTAGTGTGCAGCAAGTTGCTGTACGCGTTCTGAAGTTTGCAGTGCATAGCTGCTCGTGCTAGTGTTAGGGTTCCAGGTTGCTGTGTTGAGTGTTGCATGTGACGCTGCCTGTACTGAGTGCAGTGTGTGTGCAGCGTGTGTTACTGTCTGCCGGCTGACTGAGAGCTGTGTGTCGGCTGCAGGCGCGTTAGGATAAGTGAGTTAGGAGCTAGTGGTTCAGTGAGTGTCAGGACTGGGATGAGTTAGGGGAGTGGGGCAGGTTATTATTCCACAGGCCCTAGGAGTTTTCCCCAAGCCACCCCAGGTTGCGGTTCATCAGGGACAGGCCCTAGGTTAGGGTTCCTGTCACGTTAGGGATAGATAGGGATAGCGGCGGTTGCTGTTCCCGTGAGACGGTGTGTTACCGAGAGACTGTTGTGTTCCCGTGAAGCGGTGGGACCCTCGTTGGGGTTCCTGGAGAAGTACCTGGATAGGATCAGACGGAGGCATCGCACGTCTGACCCTTTTAGAAGAGTGTTGCCGGCCCGAGCATCGGAGTGCTCGGAAGGTATTCAATATATATATGTGCACCAACAGGCCTAACACATTAATTAGTGACTGCGCAGTCACCCACGTTCTCTACTAGAGTGCGTGACATTGGGTGGGGATTCTCGGGACACTGGGTGGGATCACCTGGTGTTGGGAAGCGTCCTGCGCGACGCAGTAAGTGTCTCCTCTAGAGAGGGACACAGGTTATGATGATGTTGCCGTGATCTATTTTCATGCATGTTCAGTAAAGTCCCAAGTTATTATATATCTGTGTGAGTATCGATTATTGGTATTGTCCTGCGAGGAACCACTCCCCCTAGGGAGGGAGCCATCGCAGGTGGAGGCGCTGCATCGTTGGAAGTAAGTACCCCTAATATAAATGCCCCAGGTTCCCCATGGCGGAAGCTCAGCCCCTCCTGTGAGCCAACAGGTAGCACCACACTGAGAAGTAGTCAGATACACCTACCCACCCCAATCTCACTTAGGGGGGGGGAAAGAGGGCTACATTTGGAGGCGCTGCTGAGATCCAGACCTGGGGTGCTCTGTTCCATTTTTTTTTTCCCAAATTGTCCCATTCCTATTTTTGTCGCCATGTTTGTGAAGTCCGGACACGAGGTCCTTGCCTGGGCTTTGAGGCAGTATATGGAGCCTGGCCAGGTAGTGGCAGTAGGAGGCCTTCCCGCAACTATGCCCGCGGTTGAGGTTCAGTCCTATATGCGTAAAATTCCAGGGTGGCCGCACGCATGTTTCTTAGAGGAAGAACACGATCCCACGGCCCTATGGAAATCGATACTTTTTGTAGCAACCCCCACTGCGGATATATGCCTGGCAGAGGCACCGTCCGCCCTGTGTATGCCCGGGGGCCCGTCTGAGGGGTACCCCCTAGTTTACGCCGACCCAGCAAAATGGCGTCTCCCACCAACGCAGGAGAACGCACGTGCTGCTGACTGCAAGCCTGCACTAAATTTTATTGAAGAAAACTGTCCGGGATTGGCGGGAAAACCAGAAGGCTACCCCCCTATCTATACAGAGAGCTCTAGTGTAATTGCAGAGACTGTGATTAAAATGGAGTCTCTCTCTAGCAGTGAGGCACACCTAAGATGGCGGCTCCCGCCAAGTCGGGAGAGCACCAGGACTGTGCAAGAAATTGTTGCAGAGTATTGTCCGGGTTGGGTGCGAAAACCTGAACCCCGCCCCTGCACTGTGAGTGACTCAGCACAGAGCCAGAACCACTCCCTTGTAGAAAGTGCCCCTCCTTCAGATTCCACCAGGGGGAGCAAGCACTGTGACTTTCAACCAAACGTGGATGAGACAGACTGTTCTAGGGAGGAGGAGGAGCCTGACCTCTATATCACTCTGAGTTGTGCTGAAGTTAAGTCTGTCTTCAGGGAGAAATTACTTAGGGATTCCCGCTACCAACAACCGGTTGTGGAGGGCCCGTGTGCCCGAGTGAACATTTCAGATCCGGTTCCTGAGCGGGACGAGGTTGAAGTCCCATCGGTGGCGATGCGCCTACCGGCGAACGACCCCAGCGATTATACAGAGGAATCACAGGGTAAGGTGTACATACCCCCACCTTCTTCTAGTGAATCCAGCGACCAGTCACTTGTGGTGATGCGCCTGCCGGCGGACCACTTTAGTGACAGCAATGAACACCCTATCTTGGCGGATGCAGAGCCTGCTGTGGGCCCGTGTGCCCTAGAGGAGGTGTATCCCGATGTTGCGGACCCTGCTGTGGGCCCGTGCGCCCTACAATGGTCAGTCCGACCTACTACCGAGGTACCATCGGTCCTAGAATGGGGACCAGTACCAAACGACGATGAGGGTGAGTCGACTGCCCCAGGGGTGTCGGGGGTGAGCCTCCAGGTGACCGCGGAGCACGATGGTTCCTTAAGTCTGGTCACCCGGGTGAAGGGCTCCCCTCTACATTGCGTCCTGGCGGAGGTGTCCTCCTTGGGAGAATCCATCCCAAGCCAGTGGAGTGGTAAGGAACTCCCTAACTCCCCACAATCTCCGATGGAGCTGGCCGTGAAGAAGGCCAGAGTTGCGGCTTCTGAACGGAGTATGAGCCCGTGCGCTCCGACACAAGTGGTCCCAGGACTGGGATCCAACGCTCCCGAATTTTCAGCGCGTAAGTGGACTGCCCCAGAAGTACCGGGGGCAGGTCCCAAGACGGCCGAGGTGGGAACTGACAGCATCCCTGAGGACCTGTTGGCCACCGTGAATCACCGCAGTGGTCGGGTGTCTACTCTTTACCCCCGGTCAGGTGAAACAGAGACATTGTCCAGTGCTCGCTTTTCAGTAAAAGCCTCGCAAGTCCGTAGGGACAAGGACTGTGTAAAGGAAGATCCAGGGAGACTGGCCTCCTTTAAGCCCAAAAAGGAGTGTGCCATTCGCCAAGTCGTGGACCGCGGAAAAGGTCCTGGCCTCCTGGTCTGCCGCATCCCTGCCGCGGATGACCGGGTAAGGGTCTGCTTCAGAGACACTGTGCTACTCCTTCCACCAGGGGGAGGAAGTAGCGAAGAGCCAGTAACTGTCGCTTTAGAGTGTGCTCTCCAAGAAATTTTTCTAGGGGAGGCTCACGGACGCAAAAGTGAGGTACCCCCACATGTTCGATTAGGGGCTCCCCACAAATGGTCTCAGCACGCTTTGGTTAATTGGTGTGAAGTGCAATGTAACCTGAAGGGTAATTTCGACACGTGTTGTATGTTCTGTGCCATGCATTTTAATTGTATAAACCTTATGTCAGGGTATGGCGTTCTCCAAGCGAGGACGTTGGATTTTCCACCAGGGGGAGAGTGTAGCCTGGAGCTCCCGCAGCTCCTTGAGACCCCCCTCCCTGCGGGCAGCTCGATCGCGGGTGCCGAAAGACCCGACGGCTGCTTCCAAGGGTGGGGGCTGGAGCAGGGAGCAGCGCGGCTTCCCCTGCCTGCGGCCGGTTGCCGGGGACGCGATCGGGCCGTTGCTAAGGCCGCGATCGCGTCTCTAAGGTCCCGGCGGCCGGTGAAGCAGGGCGCCGCCATTGGGATGCGGGTTGCGCATGCGCAGGGACGCGTAGGCGCAGGAAGAGCCCCAGAAACAGGGCAAAGTCGCGCGAGCATAGGGACAGCTCAGGGAGAAGAGAGAAAGCCCGGGAAAGCTTGCGCAAGCGCAGTGCAGGGTAGGAAAAGCCCGCGAACCCCTAGCCTACCAGGGAAGGCTCTGAGCTGGGACTACATGTCCCATGAGCCTCTGTATGCCCCATGTGACACCAGGGAGCCAATAGGGCTTAGGAAGGCCAGGCAGGCAATGTGGATACATTGTTTGGGCTGCAGCACGTTTGTCAGTTGGAGCCTGGGGAGCTGTGAGGGAAGGAAGGGTGCAGAGAGCATATGCAGCTCCTGCATCGAGTAAGGTCCCCACATCCCAAGTAAGGCCCCAACTCCCCACCAGGTTAGTGGGTAAGTGTTGAGGGACGGCCCAGATAGGGACGCTGCCCTTAGTGCGTGTCTGTGTGCTGTCTTGTCAGGATCACGGCTGGCAGTGCTGTGAGGCCTGACAAGAAGGCATAGTGCTAGTGTGCAGCAAGTTGCTGTACGCGTTCTGAAGTTTGCAGTGCGTAGCTGCTCGTGCTAGTGTTAGGGTTCCAGGTTGCTGTGTTGAGTGTTGCATGTGACGCTGCCTGTACTGAGTGCAGTGTGTGTGCAGCGTGTGTTACTGTCTGCCGGCTGACTGAGAGCTGTGTGTCGGCTGCAGGCGCGTTAGGATAAGTGAGTTAGGAGCTAGTGGTTCAGTGAGTGTCAGGACTGGGATGAGTTAGGGGAGTGGGGCAGGTTATTATTCCACAGGCCCTAGGAGTTTTCCCCAAGCCACCCCAGGTTGCGGTTCATCAGGGACAGGCCCTAGGTTAGGGTTCCTGTCACGTTAGGGATAGATAGGGATAGCGGCGGTTGCTGTTCCCGTGAGACGGTGTGTTACCGAGAGACTGTTGTGTTCCCGTGAAGCGGTGGGACCCTCGTTGGGGTTCCTGGAGAAGTACCTGGATAGGATCAGACGGAGGCATCGCACGTCTGACCCTTTTAGAAGAGTGTTGCCGGCCCGAGCATCGGAGTGCTCGGAAGGTATTCAATATATATATGTGCACCAACAGGCCTAACACATTAATTAGTGACTGCGCAGTCACCCACGTTCTCTACTAGAGTGCGTGACATTGGGTGGGGATTCTTGGGACACTGGGTGGGATCACCTGGTGTTGGGAAGCGTCCTGCGCGACGCAGTAAGTGTCTCCTCTAGAGAGGGACACAGGTTATGATGATGTTGCCGTGATCTATTTTCATGCATGTTCAGTAAAGTCCCAAGTTATTATATATCTGTGTGAGTATCGATTATTGGTATTGTCCTGCGAGGAACCACTCCCCCTAGGGAGGGAGCCATCGCAGGTGGAGGCGCTGCATCGTTGGAAGTAAGTACCCCTAATATAAATGCCCCAGGTTCCCCATGGCGGAAGCTCAGCCCCTCCTGTGAGCCAACAGGTATAGCACCACACTGAGAAGTAGTCAGATACACCTACCCACCCCAATCTCACTTAGGGGGGGGGGAAAGAGGGCTACATATGTATTATTGGTTCTCGGACGCTTCGTACAGTAGGACTTTCCTGTTACTGGGCCAATTATATAATACACAGAAGAGCCTAGTATACCAGTATATCAGTATACCCCAAAACCAATCTGCTTAACTAGAAATGGGCTTTTGTTTCCCCACACGAATAGGAAAACTAATGGATGCAACAGATACTTTACAACCCATTGCATTCCTTTGTGGTTAGTAAGACATTGCTTAGCGTTTCCTTAATACCCTCTTTGGCATGCAAGGGGATGGGTATTTCGATTTGTTTTAGGGATTGTACAGTTCATCAGTAGGTGAATTAATTCTTTGGTACGCATAGTATTCACCAAGGCAAACATTTTCATGACCACTGAAGCTACGCACTTATTCATAAATATTTTTATGTAAACAGTATATTTCTTTTTTAATATGTTTATAATCTGACCCAGGCATTATTAATAACATGGTTGCTAATATTGCAGTCAATATATCGATAGTCACGTTGGCCAAAGCCTTGTAAATTGTCCCATGTCATAATATTATAGCTGGATTCTACGATTTAACACAGGTGAATAATCCATAATTTGGAGAAGATTTCTTATTTACACGATGTTTTATAATGTAATTCAACATTTTTAGAAATCTGCTGCTTTTTCACTGACATTTAAAAAAAATAGTTAATTGAATAGCCAAAAAATGTTTTATAGTTAAATTGGAGTATACCGAATCACATTTAGTGACACGGATTCCAGATACATGTCAACTATGGGGCTGTATTCTAGTAGCTCCGAAAAACTGCAAAAAAAAGCTAAATCGCTTCTAAACAACTCACATTTTTTTTCCGTTATCTCCAAGCAGGCGAGATAGGAATTGCGAAAGGACGAGGACGACCTCCTAACCTAATAGTATGACTAGATTAATTTATATAATGTTTTACCGGGAAGTAATACATTGAGTTGTCTCGCTTTTTCAAGTATGTCCTATATATGTCCCCTCAAACCTAGCTTCCAATTAATTAGGGAGAGATGCCTGTGCTGAAAAATTAACATACCTGTGGTACCCTGGGAGATATGCTAATGTCTATACAAAGTATATTTATATGAGTCACATATCCTAAAATATATCCTTAAGACCAATCAGTCTAAAGAACCTTGTGATGAAGGGCGTACCAGTAACAGACCCAAAAGTATTGGAACCCACAACCCTTAAGTGTTAGTCAAATGCATGTGAATAGAGTACTTAAGTCACTTTAGCATGGCTGTTAGCCATAAGGCTGTGTAACATCAAAAGCGTCACATCATAAGTGTACATCAAAAGTGTCTACAAGAGTTAATGTTGGAGTTGAAATTGGAGGTGAAGATTGGAAGAAGATCTGGACTCTGCATTAAAACTTTGCCACTGTGTGACATTAACTTTAACATCTGTGATTATTTGTTCACTTTTATCCTCCAGTACCTTGAAACTCTCTCCTCCTGCATCTCACTATGCCCTCCCTATTTCTTTTTCTGTGTACTGTTTCCTGTTTCCTCACTCCTTTGTGAGCAGTTCTGTTCTCTACAACATCCCCACTGCACCATTATTTATACACCTCTCTCCCAACAACTTCTTTACCCCTGAATAAAAAACACCCACACAACTCCTCCATTCACACCCTCTATCTACTCCTGCCTGCTTCGAGGGATCTCCCCTAAGCCTGAAGCCAAACATACACACCTGATCTTACTCATGCCTCCCTGCCACCTCTTCCCCTGTAAATGGTGTTAACCTTTTCATTTAACACTGACCTTCCTTAAATTTTACCCCACAAATCAAGCATCCCAATAGCTTGCACTCATGGCTATTGTCCCACACTCAGTCACTCCCACCACCAATTGTGACCAAGCACTGCCATCTACAGCACTTACTCCCTCACCTGCTGTCTCTGTGTAAGTTTTCCATTAAACCTCTTAGATTGTAAGCTCTTCGGGGCAGGGATTTCCTTTCCTATTGTCTGATTTTGCTGCACTTATTGTATAATTATAATTCCCTGTACTGTATTCTTTGTGAAGCGCTGAGGACACTTTTGGCGCTATATAAATAAAGACATACAATACAACCCTGTCAACCTCCGCTTCCGCCACTGCCTCCGCCACCCCCAAGCAAAAGCCCTATTTAAGGCTCTGGAGGGAGTTACCACCACTTTCAGGTAATTTCGCTTGTGAAGGAAGTACACATTGGGCGATTTGTCACGTTTTCAAGACACAGTTTAGAAAATGTGATTTGCAATAGATAATAGCGTTTGTTCACACATTTCATACCGCAACTTCTGAACATGCCAAAATGTGCGATTTGGTAAGGACAAATGAATATGTCCCTCCAAGTGACGGCTGAGTGACGTCAGCTTCACGTGCAGCGGTTCAGCCAATGAGGGCGAACTGCTCACGTGACATCACGGCCACGCCTCTGCCACCCCTCCCTGTCACCTCCTGATGGCTTCTGTCTGCAGTGCAGGTTTCGCTTGCGACGGGAGCTCGTGACGTTACGCGCATTAGCTATAATCAAGGCCTTGCCCTGGATGCTGCCTCGATCCGTCCATTCCAAACTATCCCAGTGACAAGGGATGACTGCCCCAGGTCCACACAGTTCACGATAACGTTTTTCTCTAGGCACAAAGACCAACCATGGACAACTGTGGAGCTCTGATCGGCGTCAGGTTGTTTACCTTCCCTGCCTCCATTTGGAAACATGGTGCTAACCAGTCAGCAGAGACCTTTCCACCACTGAGCCAATCAGGAGGAAGTGGGTGTCACTAACGAACCAATCAGTACTGTGGGTGGAGCCAGTGCCTAAAGACAGTCCTGAATAGAGGGGCTTGGGTGAATAGGAAATTGGAACTGAACAATGGGAAAAGAGCCGACGGGGCTAGGACCCAGGCCCTGGTTCCTGATTTCTGCTCTATACCTCCTGCAGTGGTAGATGCTTTGCTGCTGGGAGAGAACAGTGCTCCACTTTTGGAGTGTGTACTCTCCCACCAGGTTGGGGGGAACCTTCCCCACCTCACCATTTTCCATTAGCACTACACATGACCAACACAAAGGCTAGCCCTATGAATCATTGTGTGCCTGATACTGGCCATTGTTACTAGCCAAGACAATGAGACAAACAGAAACACAATGGACCTTACAGATACAGAATAAACAGTCTAACACAGATACCTAACTTAGATTACATATTACCAGTACGGGCCACCATTTTCAAAGGTCACAAGGAGAGCTAGCACTGGCATTTAAACTGCGTTCACTGACTTCAAAAGCAGTGACATTACCACTAAGCCACGGCTTAAGTCAAGCCAGAACATTCGGGAAAACTGTTCTGGTACTTGTTTTAGCAGCTGGAACAACATTACGGCAATTCTGCAGCTGACAAGGGGGGAGTGCAGGCACATCTGTCTAGGCCCGGCATTGGAGGGGAGCCTGCCACAATGGTCCAAACCTGGAAGTTTAGCCCCACCATATATCGGCCCCAAATTCCGGTGCTGGGTAGAATCCCAATCCAGTGGTTGAAAAGACCCCACATCCCCGCTACACAGAAAGGACCTGGGGGGAGAAGGTGGAGGGGAAGAGAAAGAGGGAGGAAGAGTGGATGAGAGAGTGGGAGAGGTAGTGAGTGAGAGAGGGGGACAAATAAAAGAGCGGTGTGGAGAATAAGGGAGAGAGATGGAGCGAGAGAGAGAGAAGGGGAAGAGTAAGAGAGCAATAAAGAGGGTGAGAGAATATGTAAAGGAGAAGTAGCTGAGAAGAAGAGTATATAGGGGAGAAGCTCATGAGGAGAGCATGTTAGGGAGAAGTTGGAGAAGAGGGGAGTATGTTAAGGAGAAGCAGTTTGAGTAGGTGAACATTTTAGGGAGAAGCTGGAGAGGTGGGGGACATATGGGGGGGACCTGGAGAGGAGGGGAGCATGTGGGGGAGTATGTGGGGGAAATGCTGGAGAGGAGTGGAGCATGAATCTTGAAATATTCTGTTTATTGTGTTTACTTTATTGTACTATGAAAATTAAAATAATTTTTATTATTTATAAATTGCCATATTTAAGATGGTGTTGTTGGTTTCTGTACTGTTTTTTTTTAAGGAATTTAGCACTGGAGATTAAGGTAAGGTGAAGGTTAAAAGAAAGAGTATCACCAACATAACTAATTTCGTGACAGGACTGTACAATTTATGGCAGGACCACAAACTAAGCAAGTCAACTGATTTTACTGTATATTTATTTTATTTAAAAAAATGTTTTACCAGGAAGTAATCCATTGAGAGTGACCTGTTGTTTCAAGTGTGTTCTGGGCATAGTTATGTACAGTATATAGCCTGTAAATAAATAAGGTTTTGATATGTGCTCATATAAAATGCCAATAAACATGTACTTATTAACCCCAAAGACAAGAGCTAAAATCACAACCACAAGTAGGACATACAGCTTTAAAGCAGATTCAATAGGGGTCTATCAAGTACAAACTTGATTCCCACGGATTTGGGGAGGTGCTACAAGGCTCATATGACCATATAAGGAATCCTGGGCGGGGTTCACTAAAGCTATAATATTTGGCATTTCATGTAAATATTACTGTTCAATTGTTTTGCCAATTTAACGATATGTTCTATAAGAAATACATATGTCCAATAGCCTTGTGTTACTGGTGTACAGTAATTTGCATGCAGATGTTTGTCGATAATGGAAGAAATCGGCTGCAGTCACCATCACATTTTCGTCCATTAATGTCAAATGTAAAAGAAACACATGCACGTAACAAACTTTGCTACCATAGGCTAATATAATGCTGAATACCTTTCCAATGAGGAATACCTTTCAGGACCCTGCAGTGCCATAGGAGTTAATATACTGTAGAACACATCTCGAGGAGCGATAGACATAAGTAAACATAATGAAAAACTGAAAAAAACAATGTTTTTATAATATTAAGCCCTTGCTAGTCCCTTAGGTCTGCCAATGATTTATTACAATCCCTATTCTAACATCCTTAGTACTAAATAATTTGACGCCACCGTAGAGGCCAGTAACTATGGGAAATGCCATGATTTACAGTCCCCATTTGGGGGAGGGTCATCAGTTTAAATTTCATTAGTAATCTGTTAGTAGTAATATCTTAGAAGAAAGGAGGAACAGAAGGCCCTGAGATATTTTATAATGCTCCAAAAATATTATAAACAGAAGCAGTGAAACATTTGTTTGGGAAAAAAATATGTTCTGCAACCCAGATGATATGAGAAGGACCTGTCAGGGCATGTGAGTGGAAGGCAGAGAAGGTCAGAATTCCATGATGTCAGAGGGCGTAATGTGTTTCCGTTCAAACTTACCTTGTTGCAACTTTTGTTTTGGCTGTTGTGTGGTTGTAAGGAGGTATTCACGGATTTATGGACAGGTTGGTGCAATTTAGGCTGGGTGTTATGGCTGCTGTGGTATAAAATGCAGGGGTTTAATACTACTGTGCTGAACCAGCTACTGGTAATGTACCCATTTTAAAGACAAGTCAAGTCTTACTGTTTATTGTTTTATGTCTCCAATTTTGGTCTTGTCTTTATATTATTTTAAGGGGGATTTACAGTAACATAGGTTAGTTATTAAAGACGTCCCCTCGACACTCCGAGAGCCAGGAACTGGAGTGAGCTGGACTCTGGATTTATGATAAGCTACTTATTTACTGAAACACAAAACAAACGACTATATCAAGCAAAATGGTAGGGAGAAATAGAGATGACAAATTGTATGCAAACTGGTTAATGGCAAGGACAATTGTGACTAACGTTAGAGATCTAGAAGGATCTCTGGTATAACAGTAAATAGGTACAGATGTAGCAGCCATTAATGCTCCTGTTGGCATATTGCAGCGGAGAACACAACTTGCCAGCAGAAACAGTAATTAGCTGTGTGTGGCAGTGGGTGCAACAACACCGGCTACATCTGTATACCGGAATTGCAGCGTTTACTGCCTATTCTGCATATTTGTATCACAGCTAAATATTTTTAAATGGGCAAATCATATAAGATCCGTTCGCAATTGTTTATTCGTTTAGGTTCATAGCTTGATGTACTCTATGCCTGACCGACAAATGTTACTTCTCTATGAAATTGCACAAAATGGGATAACGTACCTAAAATTCCCAAGAAGCATAAACAAATGACCTAAGTATCCAAATAAACAAGAGGTCATAATGGAATTATTGATCTCTCTCTTTATTTGCTTTTGTCTGCGTATCTGTCATTTAACTGCCTAAGTAACTAAACAAACATGTTACATTTATAAAAATTACTATTTGTAATTAATGAATACATACCAAGCTGTCAATCTTGTTTCTGATGGCATGAAACCATTCCAATACAGTTATGTCTGCATCTGACTGGAGAAGGAACTCATTTCCTGATACCGTTGATATCTGAGGAGAGATTTTGGCATGTAAGCAAACCACTGTTGAAAGATTATTTATTTATACCAAACATACTCTCCTTTTGTATGGGAATGCTGTGGTTCTCATATAAAAGGAGAGTGCATATGTAAGTTAATTCCATTTTGAATCAAAGTTAAAAACAATATATTTTCTTTTAAGATAGAGGTTTTCTTTAGATTTTATCAACAAGACAATCAGCACAATTGTCAGCATAGGTCAAACATATTGTTTTTTGTTTGTTTGTTTTTTTAACTACAAATTAAAGCTGGAGTTGGTTGTGCAGATTCATCCCATGTCTGGGGACCTTTGCTCCTCAGTACACAAGGACCTAGTAGACCAAGACTTGGAACAATCGTCTTTTAAGCCTATACAGTGATTGTCTCCAGCAGATGCTGCAATTTTGGAAAGCATCCCAGGCAATGTAGAATTGGTATGTTATAGGGATGTGCTAGAAGCTAACGTCTTCAATTGTACTTTATCACATTTTTCACAGAATTCTCTTCAATATTTTTGGTAAAAGTTCACATTGCTAGGAAATGTGCTAAAACACACATTTTCACCGGATTACAGTACTATGTAATTGAGCAAATTTCATGAAAGTGGCATGTATATATCAACGGCCGAGTGACCTTGCACATCGACTTTTAGGGGGTTATTCATAAAGGTGCATTATGAGTAAATACAAAAGAACGGGCGTTAACACCCAGTGAATGGCATTTAACCCATTCAGGTGCATTCGCCCATATTGGGCTTGAGTGAATCTGAACCTTAATACTTGGTAAACCTTTAGGATTGTGAAGTTTTGGGTTTGTGTTAATATAATATAAAATTGCTGTTTCCAACTTTGTCTTGCATCAGAAAAAGGACTTATACATCTTATGTCATTGTCTTTGCATTGCATTTACATTTCTTCATTAAAATACTGAGTATGCACGGCTCAATCTGTGTTTAATAATAATAACAGAAATACATTTCTAATAAAAAAAAGGTAGGATAATACATTTGAAACCACAGCTAATTTTGCCGAAGGATCTGAGAATTAGATATTTTTCTACAGTTGTGCTACAGATTTATATTCTTGTCCTTTCTATTCATTTGTGTCTCCATTTTATTGGTGGATTGCAGCTACAGTACGTCAGTCTATATTTTATGCACTCTTCTTAAAAGCAGCACAAATGTAATCATACAGTATCTGAGAATGCCTGAGAAAAATGTGTTAATATACAAACATTCTATATTGCAAAAATGTTAATGTGCCAAGTATACCATTAAAATTTAAGGGGCAATAACATTATAATAAAGATGAAACATGTAGTTCAAGCCAAATATGTGTAGCAATTTTCTTGGCCTGGCTTTCCTGGTGTGTAAGGCAATTTGGCATCTGTGTCTAAAATAAGTAGTTAAGTACTTACAGTACCACAGTTTACTATTATTTTTAAGAAAGGTTGGAAGTGAGGATCACGCTTACATCTAGTGATGTCTTGGTTTTGGTACACAGGAAAAGAAATATGACTTGCCTCCAACCACACAACAGGGCATAGTCTAAAAACCCTCATTAGTTTCAACACAACCGGCTGTAAACTGCAGCACAGCCACTGGTTGCAATGCATGAATGTCACTAGGGGCTTATTCAATAAGCTCCGAAGCGGCCCATCATGGAAAACTACAACGTACATAAATGGGAGCTTTCATCCTATTGCTGTGCATTCAGTCGCTCAATGAAAAAGCCCCTAAAAAGTAGTGTTTGTGGCAATACAGCAAAATCCTGGTGAATATGTATAAATATCTCAAAGTAGATGTAAAATGAAGATGTAGAAGCCCTGTAAGATAATTTAAGTATGATATCTGTAGTATCCCATAAAGCAGAGAAAGATCGAAAGATCGATGATAGATACTGAAGATAGATAGAAGCAGAACATTATCTTAGTGGTCATTCTAATTTCCGCTTAGTACCATTACACACTAACCACCGAGGGGCAGTGTCCTGTGACCCCTCTACACGTTTAGATAAAGGTGTATAGCTGCTTGTTGACATTGTAGCTATTTTGTGTGTGACTGTGCAGCAATATTCAAAAATGCAAATGTGTGTTATGAAAAGTCAATCTTCATTTTAAGATTATTCTTCAAATCAAGAGGGGAAAAAAATGAAGCTTAACTGAATAGTAAAAAATGGAATAGATTTTGTAGAAATATCTAATTTCCATCATCTTTACAAATAAAACTTAAAGTACAGACGATTAAAGAAAATTAAATCTGAAGGACTAATGCTACAAGAAATATGTATGATTTCTGTTCAACACTTTCCAAGTGCCTTTCTCATTTCTTCTCTCTCATCTTCAGAGCATCTAGGCAGCTTTTAAAAGACTGCTACTGCTCTCTACAGTTTAAAAGCATCCACTTCCTAATTACATATGGTAATTGACTTTGTTTTCCTCTATCCCAGTCATTCACAGCAAAGCTGTTCCAAAGTCTTTGGCTGCTAATAAATCCCTTTTTAGTGCGAACTGTACAGATCCTTACTGTAGCTCACTTTTATAGATTGACTCTTTTGGATTTTTGATAAATGATTCTTGGAAGGGTTTGCTATAGTATATTTGCACTTTATACTAACACATTTTCAACACCCGTAGGAAGAGACATCAGTAAAGAATGCTAGGTTTCAGTCTAGTCAGTGCTTGAACAATTTATGATCACAGACTGAAATGATCTATAACTAACAACAATTGCAAATTGTTTCATATTGAAGCATTCTAGAACACTAATCTCAGCATCAGGCTTTGCTTGTGTGAATATACTATCGCAGCTAAAAGAATATAAGTAAGACAAATCTGTATGAATATAAGAAATCACAGAACTGCCAGCCTCCATTTGGATCACCATCTACTGTACTTTAGTTAAATAGCTTTTGAAAGCTCTCCTTAGTACTGTATATGTTGCACTTAAAGCATATACAGGCATAAATATGCACTCATAATAGTCCTGAATTCCCAAAGTGAATAACAAGAAAGACCAATGAAATAGGTATTCTTCAAGGTGCTATTTAATCTTAATCAAAAACACATTTATAAAAAATAGTTTTTTTTTAAATATTTAATTTTAGAACATTAAAATTAGTTGACGTATTATGATATTATTTATTTTATTATTTTATGAGATACTTGTTATCCAAATGCAAAAATTACACTGAAATAGTTACACACTTTTATGTGCAGTATTGTTAATATATTGTCCCATCAAAATATATACCATACAATATATTGTGGTTCAAAAGAATTTGAATTTAAATTAAGAAAACGTATTGAATAATTTGCCATTGTACAAATCTAGTTAATAAATTGGTACGAGGGGAAACAGGCCTTTATTTCAGGCTAGGAAGTATTTATTTGTGACTGATCAATAATTATTTGTGACTGTAAACAAGACAATATTTTTTTCTGGGATAACATCAGATACGGGGTCGTGTTTACGAAGGAGATAATTCAATATAGTCCGAACTGGCAGTTCGGGTCATTATCAGCTGAAGTAAAAGGATGTTTTTGGGGCTGATAGCCTAAATAGCCACTTACAGATCATATTGAATTAGCCCCTAAGTGGTGCTATAAGTGAATGGGTCAGAGGGTGAAATTTGGGCCACTATATCTAGTACCAATGTTGCTACCTGTTAAAATTAACACATGAA
The DNA here is from genome assembly GCF_040206685.1 of Ascaphus truei. Lineage (NCBI taxonomy): Eukaryota > Metazoa > Chordata > Amphibia > Anura > Ascaphidae > Ascaphus > Ascaphus truei. The sequence goes on from NC_134489.1 coordinate 92,628,113, forward strand.
CATAGGAAGAAAAACTGCTTTGCAACAACTTCCATATTCACATGAATATACTGTAGACCAGGAGAGGCCAACTACAGCCCTCAAGGGCTACCAACAAGTCAGGTTTTAGGATATCCCTGCACCAGTTGCTCAATCAGTGCCCCAGTCAATGACTGAGCAACCTGTGCTGAAGCAGGGTTGTCCTGAAAACAGGCTTTGGCCGGGGCCCAGGGGGCTGGAATTGCCCGCCCTTGCTGTAGTCTATACATATTGCGTTACATTTACTATGGGTTGTGTTTCCAACATCACTTTATTTCTTGACTTAGTGATAAGCTATTATAACGGTGCATTGCAAAAACACATAAAACAATGCAACTATTTTAATAAGGTATAAAAACACTATCACAAATGTGTTATTGTGGATATGACTGCTACTTAAAAAAGTAAGCATGAAGCAGTTTTTGGCAGTTAATGTTCCTGGAGAACGCCACGGTGATATAATGAACACTTTTTTCTCTACTCAAGGGCTTGAGTGTTAAAAATGCATTTCCTAGACATCTGCTTTGTATGCTGTGAGTTGATTGACTCGTTTTGCAGGGGAGGGGTGTTTGTTGTGGCCTCAGGGGTCTTAAAATGACTACCAACTAATTATTTGGCCACTTTTTAGTGATTTGTTTGTGGGAATTAAGTCACACATAGGAGGGAGGGACTGACTTATTTAATGGAAAACACCACACTTTGGAATATTAACGTGAGTTTATCCGCATGCCAGGAGATACCTGAAAATAAAGCTTGTTTTTCTGTTCTTAGTCCTGAGTATGTATGTATATATATATATATGCTATGTACCTATGTACAGGTACAGCTATGTACCTGGATGGAGCTATATAAATAAATAAATATATATATATATATATATATATATATATATATTTATTTATATAGCTCCATCCAGGTACATAGCACTTTACAATACATGTGACATAATATTATAACACAATGGGAATAAGCACCTCAGACAAGACAATAGGAAAAGGTGTCCCTGCACCAAAGAGCTTACAATCTAAGTCGTAACTAGAGAGAACTTACAGAGATAGTAGGAGGGTGTTTTGGAAAGTGCGACTGCAAGGGGCCATGGTCAATGCATATGAGATGTATAGTATCAGCCAGTGGGGCTACCCATATGCTTCATTAAAGAGGTGTGTTTTAAGAAAGGTCCTAAAGGCGGATAGGGAGGGTGCCAGTCAGATATTGAGGAGAAAGACATTCCAGAGGTGTGGGGCAGTGAGTAGGAAAGGTTATTATGTATAGCTGGTCTATGTGCTGATGTTCCTTTCATCAATATTACATTCGGATATAGTTTCTAGTTAGTGATTGTTCTGCTTATTTAAAAAAAATGTGTATTCTTTTTTGTTGATATGGTTAATATCATCCACTGAATTGAAGCAAAAGGATGGATTTTATCATCTCTTACATTAGTAAGTGTTCAAACTCTTCCTATTAGTTTAAAGATGTCTTTCTTCCAATTAAATGTTAATGAGATGTTAAATCAAGGTTCTCTCTGCATGTTTTCTGTGGTTTTCCAGTTGGATGTCAAATATCCTATTATACAAATTAAAAGGGTAGTGGACACCCCTGATAAGTTGGCCAACATTTTTTCTCTTTCAATTAATACCACCACAGCTTAACTGGCACTAGTATAAATACCTATGGTGCTATAAACTATGTTACTGAGCAAATAACTGCTGTTGAATTCCTGGTCACAGTTACCAGAGGCGATACAATCTTTCACTTTCAGAAGCACTTGAAAATGCAATGAATGTATGGCAAGTGAGAGCAAAAATCTGCCAATCCTTCAAAATGTGTTTATAAAGGCAGGATTGCTTACACAATTTGATTATACTTTATTATTCCCCCTTTTCTAATGGAAGAGTGAGATGCTAAATCTTAAACATTGTAACGGAAATCACTATTCAACTATTTTAAGTATGTTTCATATCTTATAGTACAATACATCATAAAGTACAATTGCCGTTAAGTGTAGCTGTTTACCAGCTGTTTATTTCTGCCTTGTTTACAATTAATGGGGGTTTTTTGTACTGTAAATTGCATTTTACTGCTGCTGCAAAAAATAATTTTGAATTTTAAACAGTAAATTATTATTTTACCTTTTAAGATTTTTTTTTTTTACATTTGTTTTAATTAATAATCAAATGGACACTTGTATAAACAGTCAACAGAACTGCATCCCCCAGTGTGATAACTCGCCATTTGAAATTGGACTTAGTTTAAAATCTGATTTTTATACATAGTGTATATGAAATTGTATTATTTTTGAACTTGAACGTTTTCCTTAAGCCAATTTAATGTAATTCTCGTGTTTAGTGACATCTAATACTATTACATTCTAATAATGTTACAATTGCATATACATTTCTATTGGGAAATAAATGTTGGGTTTCCGTTTTAGATCACAAGTTATATCAGTTTCCAAAATTGAGATACTTACAGTAGCATTAGAAGTAGAATGTCCAGCATGCTAGAATTGCCTATAACTGCCAGAGATTGAATATCTGACTATATATGACAACATTGTATTACTCATCCCCAACATTAGTGTTAACACCTTGTGATCATATTGGAATTTTTATTATGCATCAACATTTTAGTGCTAAAAAGTATTAGAAATCCTCATAAAATGTCAGTTGCATGTCTGAAGGTTGCTTTGTAACTTCATACACACGACATATAATTAATCGTTTGAAATACATTTTAAGGCATTGCGTCATGTTGATCGATACCATTTCCATAAAAACAGGTATACCTTGGCGGACGATTTTGAGGCACTTTTTGGGGGGCACACCAAGTCATTCTCCGTTAGCACATGACATATAGCTGTACACCAAGCGCTGTGCATTTCTGTGAAATGATTCTCAAGTTGCTCACACAAGCACAATTTAAAATTAGATTTTCGTGCACTAATTTAGCACCAAAAAGGCAGTTTGTGACGCTTAGTACATAGGCCATATTATGTAAAACCATTAATATAAGAAGAGATAAAAATCCAGTTACTTGTTAAATTATATCACTTGATATCCTAGAAATAATACTTATTATGAAAATATATCTGACTTTTGTTTCAAGTATGTTAAATAAATACATATGTAGCAGAGTCCCCTTCCTTACCTCCGGTGAGGGGGAACTGCTGCAATGTTCGTCGGACCTCCATGCAGATCGGGAGTGCGGGGGCGGCCATGTTGGGTGTTGCTCATGCACAGACGGAGAGGTGCGCATGCGCAGAGAGAGAAGTGCATCGGTCATCTTAGATGGCTCCGCAAGACAACACGGGACTATAAGTCCCAGAACCCTCTGAGAGGGAAACACCACATGGGAAGTCCCAGCCAATAGGGCTCAAGCTAGAGCAGAGTAACAGATTATCCTTGGAGTAAAGGGAACACATGCTTCAGTCGGACGGTGGGTGGCAAGAGAGTAGGTAGTGTCCAGGGAGCAGTGCCCCTGGACTAGGCCTAGTTTTGCCCCGTAGGCCCCTCTGAGCCCTGAGTCACTCCAGTGAAGTGTTTCAGGGAAGGCTACAGATAGGGACGCTTCCCTTTTAGTATCAGAGCAGTTTTGTTGCAACGGTGTCCGGACAGCCTCAGGCCACAGGCCCACATTAGGTGAGACACCAGGACTCATAAGGAGAGAGGGGATTGGTGTCGGAGGCCCCGTGGCCTGGGACCTGACCGACCCATTGATCCATCGGCGGTACCTGGGTACAGGAGTGTCCAGAAAGATATATAAGTGCACCAACATTTCAAACTGGGGTAGCGCTACCTCACACTTTGGGTGTGACTGTTCTAAGGACACCAGGTATTTAGGTGCTTAGGGCACCCTCAGTACTTTGTTGGGTATTGTGTTTGGGTATTGCATTGTGATATTGTATTGTGGGTGTGTTATTGTTATAGTGTGGATAGTAAAGAAGTTATAATATATCCAGTTGTATAGTGGTTAGTGAGTCCTATGTAGGACCATCCCACACAGCTGGGATCCCTCATAGGTGGATGCGCTGCACCTGCACCGAACAGAGAGAGAGAGATTAACCCCAGGCTCCCAGAGGCGGAGGCTTAGGCATCCTGCGCGCCAACAGGTACAGCAGCATGCATAGTTCCCTTAGTCATAGGGAAAGGGGGCTACACATACTAATTGTTAAAGGTTACATTTGCTGTTCCTTTGCACAAAAAGCCATCATAGTCCTCCCCTGTCATGAAAGTTTTGAAAAGTTTGATTGTTTGCTTTGGAGAGAGGCTGCATCCAGAGCTCTATCAGCAGAGAGTACTAGCCATCTATAGAAGCTATATGAAGAACAATACATTAAAGTAGGGGTGTGCAAACTTTTTTCTTTCTGCCCCCTTCCTGCTCCACACTTTACTTGACCCCCCACTTCCCCCTTACCTTTTTTCCGGCATCGTCGGCGTCATTTTAAGTCACAACGTCATGTGATGTCACGTTGCTATGGCAACGTGTTGCCATTTGACCCCACAGCATCATTTGACGACGCGTTGTCTTGGCGATGCGTCGCCAGAAGCCTCCTGAGACAAGGTAAGAGGCATACAGAGGCCTCGTTCACTCCCCCAGCATGTCATTTAAATGTTGTGGGGAAGAGTGTGGGGCCTCTGTAAGCAACGCCCCTTTCCCCCAGTTTGTGCACCCCTGCACTAGAGCAGTGGTGCTCAACTCCAGTCCTCAAGCCCCCCCCAACAGGTCAGGATTTCAGGATATCCCAACTTGGTCTGTGTGCAGCCAATCCGGGTGCAAACCTTGTGCCCTGTTTTATATACCCCTGCCTAAGGCCGCGTTTATAGTGCCGGCGACGGCGACGTGACAGATGATGTCAGCCATAGCCACTGGCGAAAGTTACATTTTAATTTTAAGCAACATCGCTGGCGACAAGGCCAGTGACATCACCAAGGAGGAGGGCAGCACTCTGTGATTGGTTTAGAGACAGTCACATGTGGCGACTGTCTCTAAAAAAATCAAATTTCACTGGCTTCAAATTTTTGATCGCTCCGTCACCGTCGCGCTTACTATAAGCGCATGCAAGGGATTCAATTGATTTTTTTTGAGTGATGTCGCCAGGCACAATAGGCGCAGCCTAACTCTACAGTCTATTGGGTAGGGTCTGCTTCATCAGTTCCACTGGAGTCTGCAGTGGATGTAAGCGCTTGCACCAAGACAGGAATGAATCCTGGGGCATCCAAAAGCCTGTCCTGTTATCCCCACAACATCGCAGACTCTCAGATCTCCTGCAGCCAAGGAGGTACAATGCACCAACCCACACCAGTCAATCTCACTGCAGAACAGGAACAATCTGTCTCTCCTCCAGATAAAGACGGAGTGCCCACTTCTGGAACTGTACCTTTCACCTGGTACAGATTGAATTCCAGTGTCAAAGGTATGAGAAGCCCTACTCAATGCTCTGAATGAAGCAAAATTTACACAGGTTGAATGTAATAAACAATCACTCACTTTCTAAATTGCATGTAATATCCATCATGTTTATTTGCCTGTTTTCTTTCATTTTGCAGTAATTGTTTTATATATTGCATGTCACTAGTTCCAAAACTTCATCTCAATTAGAAATATCAATAACAAGAACAATGGTAAGATCTAAATCCTGTCGTGGAGAAGGAGTGGCTCAGTGCGTAAAAGAAAGTGACAGGCATTGAGCTTGAAGCAGGGGACCATGGTTCAATTCCCAGTGTTGGCTCCTTGAGACCTTGAGCAAGTCACCTTATCTCCCTGTGCCTCAGGCACCAAAAACATAGATTTGAAGCTAAAACAGGGCAGGGACTTGTGCCTGCAAAATTTCTTTATAAACTGCTATGTAAAACTAGCTGCGCTATACAAGAACATGCTGTTGTTATTATTTCAGGAAGGGCTTGTTTCATGTCTTTCTGTGCAACGGTTTCATTTTAGAAGTGAGGGTGTTCTCATTATTTATTATATAAAAGAAGAGAAAAATGCCTAATGGTCACATAAATGGTGCAGAACTAAAAAAAAATAAGTTGTATATACTGGCTTTCCTGCTACTGAAAATAATATTTAATAGTTTCATATTTATTACAGGGTGAACCACGGCCCAAGTACGGCCTGATCATAGCCAAGTGCTGCGCAGGGGGGAATGTCCCATCAGAATTAGCACAGCGGGGGTCCCTGCTTCTGAATGTGACTCTCGGTGCATGAATCCCACTGGGCTGCACCAGTCTGGAAGAGCTGCCAGTGAGAGCAGACAAAATCTGTCCCTCTCCCTGCACAGCTCTTACAGGCGATCACGTTGTTTCTTATTTTATTTTTAGCACATAGGATTGAAGCAGGCGGTCTCCGGAGCTGAACGGCATTTCTTTCAGGTCCAGAGACCCCCTGCTTCCTGAGGTACAGGCCCCGTTAAGTCATGGGGGACATTTAAACTTGCCGGAGATATCTGGACCTGATACGGAGGTCTGTACCCCGAAAAGCAGGGGGTCCCCAGACCTGAAAGTAATGCGGTTCAGCTCCGGAAACTCCCTGCTTCAATCCTTTCTAATAGAAATAAAATCAGCGCAATCGCCTGTAAAAGCTCTGAAGGGAGAGGGACCGCTTCTGTCTGCTCTCACTGGGCATTTCTTCCAGGCTGGTGCTTCCCAGTAGGATTAACGCAGCGGGAGTCCCATTCAGAAGCAGAGACTCCTGCTGTGTTAAGCCTGATGAGAAATTAGTGTACTAGGCTTTTGGGTAAACTACGGTTGGGCCTCGGTCAGCCTCCAGTTTCCTTGAGGATAAAATGTTAATGAATCCTGCTTCATCTGTATATTGACACTGATTGAGAAAATATTAAATACTTTGCCTTTTAAAGCTGCAGTTTAAGCAATATCCTACATATGTTTTTATTTTAATAAATCAGTTCTGTACTATGAGAAAATACTTGTAGCATTAAAAAAATGTAAGACATTTTTAATGTATTCTAATGTAGCAAGCATTTTAGTTTCTATAGCCACCATTTACAAAGTCACACCCCCTGCCTCTTCTGAAACAGGCTTTGGCTCTTGAGCCCTGCCCTTTCTCTAGCAGTGCACCAATTGTATCTAGTGCCTGCCTGGTCACATGATCTTACACACAGAACTTTGCATCCTGGGTACTCTTGCGCAGACCTAACAGTGAATTAAATAACCCCCGAGTCGGCGATCGATTACAGGAGAACGGATAGATGGGCAGCTTAGGTAATCACTTGTCAGTGTGCAGATTGTATTGATGCACATAGTGAATGGGATTTTTTTTTAAAACAGCAGCTTGAACTGCAGCTTTAAAGCTTCCAGAATCAAAAGATTTTCATGTGCCAACATTGTTTTATGTGTAAAGTTTCTTAAAGTCTTGTTGAAGTAGCCAGGGTTATAAACGTTTTTATTTCAGAACCAGAATATGCTCAACTGGGTCAAGAAAAATTAAATGCTCATTGGGTCAAACGAAAATGTGTTAAATCATTTTCCACTCATATTTATTCTATTATGATACTTCATTATTTCATAATCTTACTAAAATACTGAGTACACAAGATGCTGCTCAAAGACTTTACATTTACAGCAAATGAATCAATTATGAGCGTAACAATGAATAGCCTTTTCTAGGTATTATTAGCTTCCCAACACTCATTACAGTCAATCATTTGCAAAAGCAGGTTTCCGTACAGATTGCTAATATTCATATACATTTTGTATTAATAAATCTTTAACTCATGCCACCTGGTAAACACAAAAATCTTTGTGCAAACGTAGATATTTTCTCCCCAATTATGAGCCTTACAAATGCATTCAAAATTTGTTTCATGTCTTCTTGCACTAATTAGAACACCTGCTAACTTTCAGCCGGCGCAAACATATTTGCATTAGATCCAGGTTTCAACATGTCATTTGTCACTTTCTGATAGACAGAAATGTAAGGAGAATTACACTTTAAAGTTTATTAGCAGCTCAAATACATTCGTTTTAGGAGATTCAGCCCTCTATAACCAACCTTCTGGGATTTGTAAAGCATAGTAGTGGAAATTAATATTTTTTTCTAAGATTAAAACAGACTTCAGATAAACAGTAACACAAAGGATTATTTCTCATGCCATGATGTACAGTACTGCATGCCTACCTTTTTAATAGTATATTTGGGTTGATGCATTAATTTTGCATGGGGTGTTCTTAAGGTCAGAGGTTAATATTTAGATATTACTGAGAAGCCAGGGTAACTTTAACATTGTGCTTCACTCTCAGGAATACAATTCCCAAGCTCTATTAGAAGAGGGAAGAGGGGTACGACAACCTTATACCTGGCACTATAACATAGCAAGACCAAACACAATGTCCAGCGATACTTATACAACAGTGTGAGGCGTAAAAACAATTTCACCACGAATCAGCTACTGAATATCCCATCTGGAAAACCCCAAAGTACGTAATGTCTATGACCTTTACTTGTGTTATACAGAAGTATGGTGTACTGATCAAACTGCATACAACATCTGTGCATTAGTCATCATCTCTCTATTATCTTCAGCACATGACACAGAGGAAAAGTTATATTTGGCTTAAATTCATTTGGAATCGGAACATTTCACAAATACATTAAGGTACGCAAAGACTTCCATTGGCAAATATTTTCTATCTAGCAACTAAAAATATTGAATTTGTAATCTATTTATTTTCGTTACATTTAAATACACAATATTATACGTACAAGTCAAGAGATGATTGCATATATTCAAACAAAACAGTATGTGGTATGGAATAGAAACACTAAGCAAAACCTGCTACTCAACAGTAATATTTTGGATGGCTTCTTTTGGCTCCCACTAGAAATAATATATTTACAGCAAATGAGTAATGTGCTAAAAAAAATGAAAACGTTAGAACATTAAAAGTAGGGTTATCAGCAGCAGAAGAGTGTATTCTTGAAGGATGAGAAATAAGGAGCGTGCTTCAGAAGAATTGTGATGCACAAAGGAATGTGTACTGTACATGCTTCTGAGAAACAAGTTCATTGTCAAAATGCAAAACCCTGCACTGTATTTATTATCCTAATGCATTGGTGCTCAACTCCAGTCCTCAAGGGCCACAACAGGTTAGGTTTTAAGGATATCCCTGCTTCAGCACAGATGACCCAATCAGTGGCTCAGTCAGAATGACATGATGTTTCTGAAACTTACAGTCACCATGTTTCTAAAGTATAAATGTAATGACATTGTAATGTGTAATGAAAAACGTTCAGCCAAATTTAAGGTACTGTAAAATGAGTAAATAATGCTCTTTTTGTGACGGTGTCATGCTGGATATGTATATTATTTTTATACTTCCATGTTTTTATCTTAATAACTTCTTTCTAGTTAGCTGTGTTGAGACTGAACTCTTCTTATAATGGTATTAATGTTGTCTTTGTTTTAATACATATTTTGTGAAAATGTACTAAGGCTTAATAAAAAGTATTACAACCTCCATAATGTAAGTTTGTTGAATTCCCCAGTTAAGAAGTGAAAGCCAATTGTATACTTTGTGGCAATAACCTTTATTGACAAAAAAAACAACAACAATATTATTTGTTTGACTCTGGCATAACCATATTTTCATTTTAATGTAAAACTCATTTAATATTGGTTAAGAAATGGCAGAATAGAAGGAAACAATATGATCACCTTTATGTCTGTCTTTTATCTAGCCAAACAAAGCTATTTGCTGTGCATGCTGTTGTTTCAATTTAATATATTCTTAGTTAGCCGGGCAGACACTTTTAACTAGTTTTACAGATAACAAAAAAACATGGTTTTACAGGTAACAAAGTAGGTTATGCACTGAACTAACAAGATTACTCCCTTTGTGATCAATTAACAGCATTATTTCTAAGTAAATCTGTTTAAAAGGGAATTTAACTGCTTTAGTGTTCAGAATAATACTGTAATGTTGTTGGGGGGCAAGAAAAATTATTCTCATATAATAGACCATTGTTGTATAAAAGCTTGTTTTATGAAAATAAAGGTGATATTTGTTTTTATAATCTTTACACTGTACAACATGTTACTTGCAGTAATTGTTGCTTTTTGGAATACAGCCTATACAATTCTAGCCATGTAATTCAGACAGCAAATATGATGATACGTCCTTTTCATCGAGGTCTCCAGGTGTTTCTCATATATGACAAAATAACTAATTTGTTTCTGTTTTCTGCAAGAAAGCTAAATTATATTTTACTGTTTTTATTCCTACTCTTCCGTGAGCTCGCAATAAAACTGCACATGTGAACACTTTTAGCAATTGGAAAACATACATGTATGTTGTAAAAGCATCAGCATTGGTGCAAAATGTGCAGCTCTATGCATTCGAGTGCAAAGTTTGGAAGCACTGTCGTCCTGATGAAATCCACTCATTCTTTGCTTTTCTAAATTCAAGTTCGTTTATTAGTCCACTAATATGTAGTGTGATTTTTCCCAGCATTACTCTGTACAACATTAACTGCATGCTTTCTTCCCAGGCTGACTAAAGCCCCCTTCATTATTACTAGTGGTAGCTTTATTTTAGGAAATGACAGGCAGGAAAAAATAATGATCAGTGATAAGTTGCCAAAAAGATTTAAAAAACACTGAGGTGTTACCTACCAAAAGTTCTCCTTCTGTCTGTGATACAGCACAGATTGCAATCGTGACAGTAAATCTGGTGCTATTGTTAATACCATGGCACTTTGGTTTTTGGCTTGCTTTAGTCCAATCTGTGACATGCTTGTGAATATCTTTCTTCTGCACTGTCTGTACGGCATATGGATCCCTGGGATACAACATCAGACCTATTCACATAACAAGTGTTCAAAGCACCTTATCATTTGAAAAAGCCAATTACTCAAAAACACAAATGTTAAATGTTTCACATTTAATGATCATCTGATCTGCAAAACAAATACCCTTTTTCATCATCTAGAAAGTTTACTTTTGACTCCAATGCTTGTTGCCAAAGGATTCTGGTGATACATAATATGAAGGGGAAATGTATGAGCTGAATATACATGAGGAAGTTGTGCTCATACTATTTTCTTTTATTGAAATCTGGATGATTGTAAATGTCGAGTCCGTGCACGTAAGCAATTTTACAAAAAAAAAAAAAAAAGCATGCAGCAAAAGATTAAAAAAATAGTTCATTAATCTCTACTGCATAGTACAGTAAGCTGCCGATAGCCTTAACTGCTGATAGTTTCATTGCAAAATATATTTTTTTAAAGTATCATTTATATCACCAAAATAAGCAAAATTCGTATTAACCCACGCATACTTCATTTAGAAATATCAAATATAATATATAATGTAATCGACTCCAAGTCAAGACAATTTTGTGAATTAAATTTAAAAAGCTCTTAGTTTTAATAAAGTAAAAATAAATGAATTTCAAGACCCCTAGAGGGATAAACAATACATTGCAAGTGTGTTACAGTAGTTGTTTTTCCACTGTAAACTGAGGGGCGATAAGTTGATATTTCTGACTTTACCTTCTGTTTACAGAGCATTAAGGTCCATGTTATGAGTTCTGACTCACTTGCACATAATCTGTGTTAATGGCCTTTCATATCATTGCCTGCTCTGTCTGCTTCTTAAGGCCACTGCCATGGATGATTAAGTAAAAATATAATTTAAGGCATCTGGTCTAAGAACTCTAAACATTTGTACAGTGTTTTGAAAGTTATGATAAAATATATAAAATGGGAACTATGAACATTTTTGTATATCTATATAACAGCTGTGTTTAGGTAGACCTTCAATGGTAAAAGATGGCCACGTCTTTAAAAGCCGTTAAAGTAAAACATGATTTATTTTAACTGCTAGAAAATGCTGCAACACAATCTAATAACGAGTATGACTACACACTCCATATTCTCTAATACCAATTAATATATTATTGGAATTATAATAATCAGACACGTTGCCTCTACCTTCCACCGACTAAGGTATCACTTATATTATCACATTAAAAGAAAATGCGAACAACGATATTGAAGACAAAGTAATTAAAATAGATGTAATGGTGTTTCCCCCACCCTCTGGGAGATTCTGTCATTACATGGTGTATAGTGCTGGCTACCTGTTGGCTCACAGGATGCTGAGTGGTCCGCTGATGGTATTGGGGACTTCTGGAGAGGCTTCTGGGGTACATCACTGGTCTCTATCTCTGACAGTACAGCGCCTCCATCTGCTGCAGTCTCCAGATGTATGAAGGCAACTCCTGCAGAAGAACTGCTGCACTCCCCCCAGAAAGATTGGACAGTAGGCAGGAGTATGAATAACTGGAACCGGTTTATTCCTCTGCTTCAGCACAGTATAAAACAGGCTTCTGCCCAATACAGCTCCCACGGGTCTTCAACATCTGGATGGTCCCTGGACCTACACTCCAGGAAAAGGGCTCTTGAAGCAGTCCTTACTGTTCCCTGGTTTTCTAATAGAACCAGGGGAATGGTATCACTAACTCTCCCCCAAGGGGAGAGGACCGTAGGTGCCAATGCAAGATACACCCTGTGTGATTACCTGTCTCTCTCAAAGGTAGAGACAACTGATTACATTTAGTAGTGCAGCCTCTTAGTACAAGGGATGAAGGTACAAGATACCCAGGATTGGGAAGAACACGGGCCTAGTCCCACCTCCTCCTCTGTCACTCAAGGGAGCTGCTCATGTGAGGAAAACCCAGGATTGGTCCTGTCACTGCCTGCACTGTTACCAGGGCTTACATGACAGCAAGGGCAGACTGGTAGCCAAAACCAGGCATGGCTACATAGATATAAGTGCTGTTGCGTTTGCTCTGTTTATTCAGAATTAATCTTCGGAGTGATACTGTAGGCCACTGAAGTGTTAGCTTATCTTTATCAGCAAGTAAAAATACCACTTGTGAACACATTCACATGTCTCAGACAGGTCTGCAACCTGCGTTTCCTCATTATTTCTTAACATACAGTGTTTCCTCTGCAGCCAGGGATTCTGGGAAATGCCATGCAAATGCACACAAAGTGTTACCTTTGCTTCTTATCCATTTTAACATGGAGAACACCTATATGCTTATGAATTCCTAACATTCTGTAACTGTTCTACAGGCCCCCACCCAATCTCACATTGGCCCCTGTGGTCTACTGGCCCCATTACATGTCTGTGTGGTGTGTGGTGCACCTGCTGGCAACAGGACTCCTGAGTCTCCCTCTGGTTGGTATGGGGAATATCACCATGACAGACGTCTGAGGTATTGTGCTTAGAGTCCTACTCACATTCGGTTACAGCGCCTCCACCCCATCAGGATCTCTGCAGCAGCAGGGGAAGTATCTGATGAGGAACTCCTCTCAGGTGCATCCTTCTGTGGAATAACTTCACTCTCACACAGAAGGGATCTTTTGAACCAGGGCATCTTTAATGTCATCTCCATAGGCAGACTGCCCCTCATCGCGGTCATGCTTAGTCGCTCATCTTGTTGAGGTACCCCCCTTCAGAAGGTTCCTCCTCTCTTAATAGAGTTGGTCCACCTCTTCCCGAAGGGAGATCACCATCTGTGCCAGGTCCCTGGTCACAGTGTGTAGTTAGCTTGCACTTGACTCTGACAGCCTTGAACTGTTGCAGACACTCTGGTAGACTACTTCAAAACTGGAACATAACCTCCTACAGAACTCCTCACTTTTGGCAGTTCTGTGTCTTATATAGACTCCAGAAAGACAGACACACCTTTGTGTCACTAACAGTGGACACAAAGCATGTTGTCACTTCCTTTGTTACATATGACACCTCACCAGGGTTTGAGGGCAAACCTCCATGTTTGTTGCTGGCAACCCTGCATACTTACCAGGCTTACTGCCAGCATGAGAAAGAGATGTACACCATTTTTACACAGGGCTATAATTCTATAAGATACAGTGGGTAAAAAAATTGACTAAAACCCTCCTCCGTACAACAAATAAAAAGATCACTTGTGAACACTTTCAAATGTTTCACACAGGTCTGAAACCCTGATTTTCCCCATTGCCTCTTAGCATGCAGTGCTTCCCATGCAGCCAGGGATTCTGGGAAATAACATGTGTAACGTTTTTTCCCCCTACCCCAATCGCAGATAGAGTACATGTGAGGGGGAACCTATATGTTACCAGGTGTGGTGTGTTTACCTGCAGGTTCACAGGTGGCCTGAGCCTCCGCTAGTGAGAGCCTGGGGTGAATCCTCTGGAACGATCTTTCTTACAGCGCCTCCACCTGTGTAGGATTCTAGGAGTGTAGAATGTACCCCACACAGGACCCACATATAGTAACCACATACACAGGAGTATAAGTATAACAGTTTACTATATGCAGAATCAAACATAACACATTACACATACATCAGCAATAATAATAGTGTCACCCTGTAACACTACTAAGCACTACTATCCGTCTTCTCACAGTGCCTTAACCCCCACACCTTATTCCTCCCCCAACACCGTGTACCCAGAGTCCCACAAGTCCACTAAGAGACCCAGAACCTATAGGCGGGATCAGCGCCTGATGTACCGGTTTTGTTGGTGCACGTATAATACGATACCTGCCCCAGTGCTCCAGTACCTGGGGCTGCAGATTCTTCACAAAGGATCCGCCGCTCTGCGATATCCTCTGTGATGTCCTAAAACTCTGCCTAGCAGTGGGTGGCTCCCGCATGGAGTGATCCACCTTTGGAAAGTCTCTTGCTGTAGAGCCTGTCTGAGCCCAGACGCAAGCCCTGATCACTGCATGCAACTGGCACCAGTGATATCACATAGAACTGGGTACTATAGAAAGCAACCCCCCCTTGCACTGAAGTAGCCTTTCCTGAAACTGCCAAACTAACTGCTGTGGCTGCACTGCAAAGCAACACTGTCTCACCTAGCTATTCTGCTCAGCTAAGGTGTCAGCATCCCTCTCTTGGGTCTGTCCATAGCTGCAGCAACTCACTGGTGACTCAGGGCTATCTGGGGCCTGGGGAGGGTACTCTGGCCTAGTGCATTGGTCACTGACCCTGCACACCTACCTCCTCCCCTGTCTGCCTCCCATCCTTGAGTGACTTCCTTTCTTCCAGCCTGCTAATATATCCTCCCCTTCCAGGGAATCCTGCAGCCCTATTTGCTCCCTGGCATCAGGTGGTAAAGCATCCCCAGATGCTGCCGGGTCTTGTAGTCCCTGCCTAGGGTCATTAACATTGGCGCCGCGTGCGCCTAGCGTGACACGCATGCGCAACTTTGTAATGGCCGCTGCGTTTCTGGCACTCCACTGCGCATGCGCGAGGGACAACATGGCGGCGCCCTGTACAGTCGGGCTGCCGCGGAGCCCCCAGAGCACCGGAGCGCTCCCTGCTTGGCCCCCACCCTCCAGAAATGCCAGCGGGTCCGCCGTCTGGCTCCGGCGGCTCTCGCCCTCGCCCCTGGCAGCGGAGGTAAGGAGGGAGAACGGAGCACCGGGAGGAACCCTGGCTACACATGCAAACGAGCACACAGTGTCACCTTTTTCTTCATGTCCATTTTAACATGGACCCCTATAAGCTTATGTATTACACAGCTTTTCAGCACAGCCTGGGTTAAAGACGTTTATCTGGGTTTATCTTTATCCTAAGTAATGCATACAGTTATTGGAATGTACAGCTCCTAAGTAGCCTCATGAGAACCTCCCGTAATGCACATGCAGTCTTCATATTGTTCTTAGTGAATTATTAGCATTAGATCTAACTTCAAGCAAATATCAACAGCTAAGAGAGTATAACATTAAAAAAGCATTGGCTGAAACATAGCCAAACCGACTTTGAGTTTAAGTCCATTTAAAAAATAAAATAAAAATAAATATATATATTATATATATATATATATATATATATATATATATATATATATATATATATATATATATATATATATATATATATATACATATATACGTTTTGTTTTTTTTCAAAATTACAAATCTTCTACAATCTACAAAGCAACACATATGTAAATATCATACATGGCAAAATTGTCAAAGGATTGTGTATGCATAGAATATTTCAAACTGTATCATCTCTAAATCATTACCATTACTGCTAGAATGAGTATTAAACATAATACTTGACTTTTACGCTAGCATACTTATAATTTATTCTGCAGTTTACACTATGTATCATAAATAATTGTCCCTCTCTGAACAATTACATAATATTATATTAATAATAATCTAAGTTGCATGGAAAATAAGAACTTAATGTGGGTTTCCTCTATATTTGAAGTGGTTTAAGCAATAAGCACAGATTTTAAAACACACAGGTATATAATTATAACCGGCTCGCCTTTGTTTACACTGAATATTTATTATGTTATTTAATGACATTCTATTCTAACTCATAAAAATCATAAAAGGTAGGCAATAATACAGATACAAATAACATAATTAATATTGGATAGATGCTTCACATTTTTGCACCTGTTATTCTATCATTTCGCTCTTCAAATATTCCATTTGAGATCTCCTTGCCAACCTGAGATGCTATGAGCTTGGATAACAGAACAAAATGTGAGAAGGTCCTTCTGTCTTTAACGCCTGTTCACCAGTGAATCAGCCTCCAATTAATCTGTTGTTTCCGTAGGAGTTTAATAAAAGTCACATACACACATGCTTCTTGTTTAGCATTAAAATTGTGTTAACTGTACCTACCTACCAGGTTGCACCTCCTGCATAATTAGATCTGAGTAAGTATGCCAAGCCTGCCTTTTTATAATTGGTTATTGATCACATGTCTCACAGCTCCGAGAGATAGAATAACATGCTCCAATATAATTTCATTTTAAGGCACACAACAAAAAAACTGTTTGCAAAGAAAAGTTTAACAAAAGGTTACAGTACAGATATAATAATTCTTTATTAGCATATCTAGGAGATTTGAGATGTAACTTACTAAGAAACAAGAAGAACTTTGTTGGAGTCTATAATTGCATTTTACAGCGTGGAATTTTACATTTGGTAATCTTGATTCTGTAAATAGTGTCCTCTGTTGTGGTGTATTTCAGATATAATGACAAACATTCAGAGGTCTGCAACATTAACATCCAAGTAAAAATGTGCATGGATAGCAGAGATGGTGCTGTTTTATGAACATAGGATTCACTAAATGGTGGATTTTCTATGTACATACAGTACAGGAGTAGTTGTTTTGTCTGTTTCTCTAAGCTCCCCCTCACCCCCCAGCACTGTCCTGCACCGTTTTCTATATCCCACCAACATTCATATCATATTGTCTGTAACTGTTACATACGCCCATAATCATATATTATCTCTAACTGTCCATGAAATGGCTGTAAATTGAATGAATAACCTCTGCTCATTTAATGTAACTGTGTATTTTCATCATAACTTGAAACATACTTGACAACGAGAGGTAACTCTCGATGTATTATTTCCTGATAAAACATTTTTGAAATAAATATTATCGGTTATAATATTGTAATGGTGTTCCCCCCACCTGGTGGGAATTTGTCCATTATTAAACATGTGTTGCATGATATCTGCTGGTAACACGAGGGCTGAGCTGTCTGCCGGTGGTAGTTGGGACACAGGATCAGCAATAGTCCTTGTGTCTCCAAGTCATTCACCCGATAGGGCAGTCTAAAGCAGCGGTGCGCAAACTGGGGGGCGTGCGGGTGCGGGTGGTTGCATTGGTCCCACGCTCTTCCCCGAGGCATTTCAATTAAATGTCGGGGACCGCGCGAGGCCTCTGCAACCTCTACTTACAGTGGTTCAGCCCGCTTCTGGACGTGTGACCATGGCAGTGGCGTCGCTGAAAACATGTCCTGTTGAGCAGTATCTCAGTGGCGCCTCCAAATGTAACGGTGTGTCCCTCCCAGTGGGAGATTTGGCCATTACTGATTGTGTGGTGCATGATACCTGCTGGTAAGAGGAGGGCTGGGGTGTCCACGGATGGTTGTGGGGACACAGGATCAGGTTTCTGGGGTACATTACCCACATGGTTCTCTAGCAGTGCAGGGCCTCCATCTGCCGCAGGCTCCAAAATGAATGGAGGCGATCTCTTATGGTAGAAATACTCCCTCTCCTCCCAGTAAGATCACACTCAGGCAGGAGGTATATGCAAACAAGAACAGCCTTTATTGATACCACCACAACACAGCAGTGGTCTGCTCAATCACAGCTTCCCAGGTCAGCTATCGACTGAATGATGGTCTCTGGACAACCACTACAGGTCAGGGCCCCTGCAGCTGTCCTAGCTTTTCCCGACTCCCCTATCACTCGTCAGGGTATAGCTCTACACTCGCTCTCTCCCAAGGGGGAAGAAGAACAGGGAAGGCCCCAATCTGTATGCGACCATGCCTCTCTCAGTGGGGAGAGGCACACTGCTTAATTTGGGGCGGTACTGCCTTTAAGTACAGCCAGGAGGAGAGCACCAGGTCTGTCCCATGATTTGACATGCTCAGGCCTGAGGTCACCGCCTCCCACTGTCACTCAAATACAACACCATCTTAACTGCTGGCAAGCTTTTTCCTACCAGGGCTTACTGCCATACAAGGGCAAGCTAGTAGCCACAGGTGGCATGGCTACAATATTATGACATTTTCAAATGATTGAAGTAAATGATTCTTCCTCCAATATATTTTGCTGGCGGTGCAGAGATCTCTTTCATGAATCACCACTTATTTTAATCGTCTTTCTGATTATGATCAACCAAAAGCCCAATATTAAATCACACATTTAGTCTCCACTTCAGTGTATTTACTGCCTTAATAACATGCCCAAGCAAGGACAATTCATTAAATGTAATGTGCTCTTTACAAATAGGGCAGATACAGTGACTTGACTTGAGAAAAAACCCACCAACACTAAGTCTAATGCGGCATGACCCAGCGGCCCTGCCCCTTGTTCACGAGGGACACTAAGTATTAAATTCCATTTGGGGGGTGCCCTCAGGCAAGACAATCTTTGTGGCTGTCACATGGGGAAAGCCTCATACAGATATAGCAGGCGTTATTGTAGCCGCTGGCACACGCTATGCATCCAATAGCAAGGTCCTCGCCCTTTTTCATACGCCGCTAATCCATTTAAAATGGCGTCTGCTCCTGCTGGTGTGTTCCGCTAATATGCACCAGCGGGAGCAATAGCATCTACTACATATGTAGTTTTCCCGTGATGCAATTTCTCACTCCTTATACTCATATGAAATACATGAATAGAATTTGTTGAATAAAACAGAATATGCATATAAACGAAAAAATAAAAGTACTTAAAACAAAAAAAAGAAGAGTTTTAGGTAGAAAATAATAGTTGGTGTACTTTTGGTGAAGTGTGTGTAATTTGTTTAGCAGAGTTTGCTTGCAAGACCAGGGGCCAATTATTTGGCGAGTTGAATGGTAACGGTTGGTATATCGTAGGTCATGTCCATTCTGGGCTCTTCAATTTGGAGAGTGTTCACCCTTGTCAATAATACATCTGTTGATCTGGAGTTCTGACAGCAGTGGGGATCATGAGCTGCGGCTGCTGTGGGCTCGAGATCACTGATGGGCAGCTTGTCAAGGTCATCTAGTTGTTGATATAATTTAACAAAGCTGTATAATTGGTTTTCCAAAGAAGTGTTTAGTGTTTATTTCATTCAAAGGGAGGATATTGGGGTTCTAGGGACTGCACAGGTCATGTTACTGCAGCTTGCTTGAAATATATATATACAAGGCGGCCTTGTGTTACTGAATACACTTTTTTGATATCATACCCTGCAGTGTGCTGTCTCTTTTTGGCTATCAGGATCCCCTGGTCTCCATATGTCTACATACTCTCTATGGGACAAGCATCTGCCTCCTGCAACAAAACCGTGAGTGCTAATCTCCATACCTGACTATATATATATATATATATATATATATATATATATATATAGCCCCTGTAAGAAATAGCGGGCTACTTATCCTTCTCCTACTGGAGTAAGCCCTGGTAAGGGCAGGCACCAGTAGTAATCATGGGTTTCCCCCCCTCACCAAGCCCTGCCTTGAGTGATAGAGGTAGGCCCCTGACTCTGTGGCAGGCCTGAGACAGAGGGGAGGTCCTGCTGACATCATAAGGGGCAGGGCTGTGTCTATTTAGTGGGCTGTCCTGTGTGTCTGTGTGTCTGTGTGTCAGTGTGTTACGCCGGTGCTGCCCGCAGACCAGACCCGTTCCTTTCACTGAGGAGAGGAACGTATAGAAGCACGCACCCGCAGCAAAGGGAGCGTGTCCGGAGTGTGGTGATTTTGGCGTTGCCAGGCCAGGTGTATTTCGCTAGCAATACTTGCCGGTACCGGTGTAGAAATGCCGTTGTCGTTGCCGTTAGCCAAGGTCTGGGATTGGAGAATTCTGGAAGGTCGTTTGTCCAAGCAGGAGTCTAGAGCCAGAGAGAGACGTCCGCCAAGCCAAGTCGTAACCTGAGTGAATGAGAGAGAAAACGCCAGAGTAGTAATCCAAGTGAAAACTATGTCGAGCAATGAATGATAGGAAGGACTGGCATTATAAAGTGTGGCTGACCAATCAGAAGTGAAGGCAGACCTGGAGGACTGCGTGGAGCCATCCTGGATAGGTTCCCTTGATTGGCAGGCAGGTGAGGACTCTTGTCGTGACAGGAGATCATATTCCTGTATTGGGGGCGGGTCTTCACTGCCAGAGCAGTGAATAAATTAACTTCGCCCGGCGCGCGCTGTTCAGGCGCGCGCCCGAGCAACATGGCGGCCGCGTGAGGTACTGCTGGAAACCGGGGACGCCGAGGTTGACGGGGAACCCCCAGAACCGACGGAGGTGAGTGGCGCTGGCGAGGGGTGCGTGCCACGGCAGCAGGAGGGAATATATCAGCAGAGGAACCAGGGCGCGGGCGCCGCGATCCCTGATTCCTCACACAGTGTCAGAGTGAGAGTCAGAGTGAGTTCTGGATGGTGAGAGAAGAAGTCAGCCTGAGAGTTCGGTTGAAGCAGAGAGAGAGAGATGATCCTGTGAAAGCTGAGCGTTCAGCTTGTTAGTCTGTGGAAAGTCTGGAGGGAGTCAGTGTGGAGTTATGTCCTGGGAGCTGAGGAGTGAAGTGCTGGTCTGAATTGGAGTAAGACCTAGCAGAGCGAAATGTCTGACTGGAAAAGCCATGCTTAGAGTGAGAACGGTGCTTGGAAGAGATACTCAGAGCCCCTCTGAGTAGAGCGGACTGGACTATAGAGGTGGACCAATGCCCTCACCCTGTTCAGGGGGTGAGGGGAAAGACATGTAGCATCACCCAGAGGCTGTACTCTTGGGGTGGATGCAAGGGGGGTATTGACGTCTCCTACAGCCCATCCTGCTAGGGTACAACTTGGAGGAAAGGAGAGGAGGGAAGACCCCTGTACACAATTGGAGGGCACTGCTGCTATATGAACTGCTGTGTGCTGCTGTGCATAAGTGCGTTGTATCATAGCTAAAGGACAATAAAGACATTGCTGCTATTTTATCAAAGAGACTGTGTGTGAGTCTAAGATCACTCGCCCTGGGACCAGGGCTTCTTCTGGGAGGATCTTAATCTATCCCTATAGGTCTCGCCATAAGATGGAGGCGCTGCATAATTGTTATAGAGATGGAGGCATATACCCCAGAAGCCTGGCCCTGTTATCCCCCACACCACCGCGGGAGACTCAGGCCCTCCTGTTCCAAGCAGGTATGCACCACCATACACATGTAGCCAGCCCTCAATACACCTTAGAGGCACGATCTGTGTCTGGGGGGGGGGGGGGGGGACATGGGCTACATTTGGAGGCGAGCTGCTGATATCCAGAACAGGACAGGCTTTCAGCAAGGCTTTGCAGGGAGAGTGAAGTGCACCTTCCGTGCAAGTACTGGAGAGAGTAGGGCATGTAATACCAGGGTAGTCAGGGGAGCGTGGATTCCCGAACAGTACGCCCTGGGTGCCCTAAGAGGGTGTTGTAAGATGGGTGTATGGCTATTGCTGTCCTAGTCCCTTGAGGCAGGTAGTGTGAGGCAACTGGGGGGGTTAGCCTGTTAACTAGTCCAGGGACCATGGCCCAGGGCCCGCACTATGAGTGGCCAAAATTAGGAGACGCCCGTACTTAGGGAGATGCCCGGTACACTAGCCAGCACCCACATAAAACACACCACAGAGTACTTGTAGGAACCGTCAGCGAGTGTGGTGCACAGAGAAGGAGTTCTGCCTAGCCTGGGGTATGCCACATCATACTAGTGGGTAAAGCACAGAGAGATAGCATGCAGAGAGCGTTCAGTGAACAGTTTGAGTATAGTCAGTGTCTAGGAACGAGTTTTGCACTAGACACTGAGAATAGCGGTGATATACATTTGGTGGGCTCATCAAAGATGGTGGCCGTCACAACATGTGTTCCGTGGAGCAAGAAAGAGTCCAAAATGGCGACAGCAGCGCCATCCATGGCCCAGCAGTTAGCAGCCGAGTTAAAATGGCGATTCCCGCCAATCCTGGAGCGCGCACGTGAATCATGCAAAGAGACTGTGAGAGAAATGTGGAGGGAGATGTGCAGGGGTTTGGCGCCAAACCCAGATCCCCTGGAAAAGGAGCGGAGCAGCGCGAAAGCCGAAAGCCCACCCACCTGCGTGGTGACTGGCCAACAGACAAGGCCACGTCACACTGAAAGAAGGAGTGCCCCTCCTCTTGTTTCCACCAGAGGGAGGGGGCACAAGGAGAGCCAATCAGGAGCGTCCTCCCCAGCAAAGGGAGGGACAGGAAGTGAGAGCGAGGAACTTCACTTTTGCCTGACTGTTGAAGAGCAAGGAGCTGAAACACTGAACTGTTCCACCCCTGAACTAAAAATGTCAGAGCTAAGCATGACCACGTTCCAGTTCCCAGGAGGCTTCCTGGTAGTGGAACTCGATGGTCAAGAGTACCTCCGGTCCCTGTGCATACACTGCAGAACACCCGGACCGGCCCCAAGCACAAAGGCACGATGCCCTCAATGTGGCACGTTCTACTTGTGGCCTACTGAACCGTGGCCCATGATCAAGACCCCTCGGGGTGCCACTCCGGGAACACTAACGGAGGTGGCGGAGACGACCGACGAGGCTGCCCTAGTTCCCTGCACCCCTGCCGAGATGGGAACCAAGGCCCAGCCAACTACAGAGCCGAGCGGAGATCTGGCAGAGAAGAGCGCGACCGCAGTGGAGGTACCGGAGCAGGCCCGTTTCATACCACTACCCACTGGCGGGGCCGCAAAAGACCCAGGTGACTCCCTAGCGGAAGATCCAACCAAGTCGTCTTCGGAGGAAGAAGATGGTGTCTCATCGATGGTGATGCGCCTACCGACGAACCACCCCAGCTGTAACAAAGATGGCAGTCCACTTACCGGAGAGAGGGAGCAGACGAGTCCGGACACCTCCTGACGGCGAGCGCTGGTGCGGCCTGAGGCCCGTAGAAGTCCCACGGCCGTGGTGACTCCCAGTGCGGCGGAGACGGCGTCGGAGGCGGATCCAGAGGGACCCGAGTACATCAGCTTGCAGCGGAGCGGTAAGGAGACTCGACCACCCCCTTACTCCCGTCATGCATAGATGGAACCTGCAGAGGATGAGAAGGAGAGGCGTGCGGCCTACTTACCCGTCCGCGGACCCGATGATACACCACCGCCCCTTCCGGTCCTCGACGCACTTCCAGTGCATGACCACGGAGCGGATGGGGATTACGCGGGCGGCCATGATGACATCACTTCCGGGTCCGACTGGAAGAGAGGCCAAGGACCGTTGTTCTCCCCAAGGAGAGCAGCTATGGCTGCTGCCATGGCCACCCTGCATAGCCAAGGTCCTTCCAGAGGATGGCAGGGCTCAGCAGAAAGTGCAAGCAAGAAACTGCCCACTGGTCGTGGGATTACCCACTTGCTGGACATGGAACTGGACATTGCCCTAGCCCCAGCCCCTAGCGCCCTTGCCCCGGCCACTGCCCCTGCCCTGTCACGAGTATTACCACAGGGACCTAGCGGGGATAAGTTAAAGAAATACCCAAAGTACTCCAAGGACTTGCGGGATTGGGAGTTAAGTGATGAAGGATCTGATGGGGAGATACCGTATGCAAATGTAATTCGTATACCTAACGCTGTACCATTTTCTCCTGTATCTAGAGGGATGGCCCGAGGGTCCCATACTACTACTGAGGTCGAGACTGTAAGCACAGTGGTCCACAAAATGAACCCTACTAGGTACTTCAACGCCAAAGGGAGAAGAGATTGCTCGCGCTCTACAGAGGCGGGTACGTCCGGTGTCTCATCACAGGTGGAGTCGGAGGTAGATACTGGTAGCCCCTTATCAGAGTACGAGCACCGTGACCAGTGGCGGGCACCCCTGTTCACTGGGTACCACGCAGGTATGGACCGCACCAGGTTCCTGTTAATCAGGAACAATATAGTTGATCATTGGTGGGCGGTAGGTGCCTATACTCCTCAGGATGTGGCGGATGAATTAGAACACCGGTACCAGGAGATAGAGCAGAAGATTATTCTTCCTAAGGGACCTAGTATTCTGTATGACGATATTGCTCCTGTTGAACCAGAGTTTTGGGTACTGCCAAGCAGGGCGGGCCCTAAGAAACTGACCAAGTTGAGCCGGGCAGACAGAGCCATAGTGTTCCGGTATAGACAGTCCCACGGGTATGAATATCCTTATCTGCCTGAACCCATAATGAGAGAAATTGAAGAGAACTGAGACAGTTGACTCAGGGAGGCCGTACAAGAATACTTAAGAACAAAGTTTGGTAAGGCAGGTTACCACAATGAGGACCGAATCAGTGAGGTGGTCCGGGTCTGGAGTATAGGACGGTGCATATACATGCACAGTGTAATCTATCGGCCAGAGTCTGGGTCGGTACAGCCCTATTATATAACTGTAACTGACCATAATGGGAGAAAGGGCAGGAAGCCTGACCCAAAGCACTATTACTAGATGGTTCTCCCCATTGGTGAGATGTACTGTTACTGTTACACCATCTGGTGGGTGGCTCAAGTAAATAACCTGCCATGCAATGTTTTGTGTTTCCCAGGTTTGTTCTCCGCATGATGGTGCTGCTAAAAGTAGGTCCAAGTGGGGACCATTGGATTCCACCAGAGGGAGAGTGTAGCCCCTGTAAGAAATAGCGGGCTACTTATCCTTCTCCTACTGGAGTAAGCCCTGGTAAGGGCAGGCACCAGTAGTAATCATGGGTTTCCCCCCCTCACCAAGCCCTGCCTTGAGTGATAGAGGTAGGCCCCGACTCTGTGGCAGGCCTGAGACAGAGGGGAGGTCCTGCTGACATCATAAGGGGCAGGGCTGTGTCTATTTAGTGGGCTGTCCTGTGTGTCTGTGTGTCAGTGTCAGAGTGAGAGTCAGAGTGAGTTCTGGATGGTGAGAGAAGAAGTCTGCCTGAGAGTTCAGTTGGAGCAGAGAGAGAGAGAGAGATGATCCTGTGAAAGCTGAGCGTTCAGCTTGTCAGTCTGTGGAAAGTCTGGAGGGAGTCAGTGTGGAGTTATGTCCTGGTAGCTGAGGAGTGAAGTGCTGGTCTGAATTGGAGTAAGACCTAGCAGAGCGAAATGTCTGACTGGAAAAGCCATGCTTAGAGTGAGAACGGTGCTTGGAAGAGATACTCAGAGCCCCTCTGAGTAGAGCGGACAGGACTATAGAGGTGGACCAATGCCCTCACCCTGTTCAGGGGGTGAGGGGAAAGACATGTAGCATCACCCAGAGACTGTACTCTTGGGGTGGATGCAAGGGGGGTATTGACGCCTCCTACAGCCCATCCTGCTAGGGTACAACTTGGAGGAAAGGAGAGGAGGGAAGACCTCTGTACACAATTGGAGGGCACTGCTGCTATATGAACTGCTGTGTGCTGCTGTGCATAAGTGCGTTGTATCATAGCTAAAGGACAATAAAGACATTGCTGCTATTTTATCAAAGAGACTGTGTGTGAGTCTAAGATCACTCGCCCTGGGACCAGGGCTTCTTCTGGGAGGATCTTAACCTATCCCTAGGTCTCGCCAGAAGATGGAGGCGCTGCATAGTTGCTAAAGAGATGGAGACATATACCCCAGAAGCCTGGCCCTGTTATCCCCCACACCACCGCGGGAGACTCAGGCCCTCCTGTTCCAAGCAGGTATGCACCACCATACTGTCTACTCCAACAAAATTGCTTCAATGCTGGAAATTCTATAGAATTTGCACTCACGTGTTTAACGTGAAATGAAAGCGTTGTGGTTGTTCAAAGTTACCAACTTATGTCTCCAGACAGGTACTCCAGATCCACATAAAGGGGGGAAATTCCATATACAAAAAAGGGAAAGCAAAATAGTATAGTACTGTTTTTAATGTTAAAAACACAAAGTATACCACTTACATAAGTGCCTTTGTTTATGAGCATTCAGACCACCCTGGGTCATAGGGTCAGACAAGGTATTCACAGCAACAGCATCTGCTCCACGGCCGTCACAGCAGGTACTGGGCTGATTAAAGTTGTCCTCCACTCTAGATGTCATCAACAAGGGTTCCTTAGTAGTCACTGATATCACCCAACGCGCGTTTCCACTGCAAAGTCTTCATCAGGGGTTTATCTAAACACTGCTGACGTCACTCGACCGGAGTAACAGCCGCAACTTGAAGATAATGTCCAGGGGCGCTCAGATATGGGGGGATTATGATAGGTGTAGATATTGGATAGGGGATGCTAAGAGTTGTCTTAAAGCCTCCACCCTACGCATTTCATCCTGTAACTAGGACTTCCCCAGATGAAGTCCTAGTTACAGGATGAAACGCGTAGGGTGGAGGCTTTAAGACAACTCTTAGCATCCCCTATCCAATATCTACACCTATCATAATCCTCCCATATCCGAGCGCCCCTGGACATTATCTTCAAGTTGCGGCTGTTACTCCGGTCGAGTGACATCAGCAGTGCAGTCTCGTGACATCAGAGGAGGAACCAGGAAGCTCAGGAGGGCAGCTGTAGTCGGAGGAAATCAACTACAGAGAATCTCGGCGTCCCAAGTGGAGAGGAGGCGGATTATCGTTCCAGGCAGCAGGACAGAGAGGATTTTATATTCTATATGCTTGTTTACATCTGCTACTTTGTAAGTAGCGATCTACTTTTGCGCATTGACCATTACAAAAATGTATCACCATATTTTGTCTTTTCTTCATTTTATTTCAGAACAACCAGGAACTCTTAATATATCCCCAGTCCATTCATGCTCATTTTTTCATTGTTTAGTTAGCAGTGTGCGCCAATGTTCTCCCTTTTCCCTATATATTTGCTAATTTTGGCAGAACTGTAACTGTTTTACTGTTTAACTGTTTTAATTTGCGCATATATATATATAGCAACTGTAAATATTCCTGTATATTCATTTGCATGTCTTAGAGAGGTCTGTAACCTTGTCTTTCACCATTATCGCCCAGCACACAGCACTTCCACTGCAGCAAGGGATTCTGGGAAATGACATGCAAATGAGCACACAGTGCCACCTTTTATCTCAAGCTCACATTACATGAACAACCCTTAGCCAATGCATGCTGCTTTAAACACAGTTTTTAAGCAAGGACTTGGGAGATGCAAAGTCAGTTAACCCACTCACAGAAATGTTTCAACCTTGATGGGTATCATCAGTGTGAGCTTGGTTTCTGACAAATGCCACTTTTTTTACCCACCATAATATATATATATATATATATATATATATATATATATATATATATATATATATATATATATATATATATATATTAGAAGTGACTATAACTAAGGAAAGAGGATAATATTGAACTGGTCGATTAGCGTCTGAATTGGTTAATTGGATAAATTATTACAGAGCTTTACAAATCAAAGTATGACTAAATGTTTGCAACAATCACATTATTCTCAGGTATACTTGTCATGTTGTTTATATTCACTTTGAGGGTAAAGTTGCATTTCCAGAATGGTGTATCCATCAATAAAAAAACAGGGCCAATCTTCTCCCTTGATTGGTGTATCTATCGCTCCTCACAGGTTTAGAAATGAGCCTTATACCTGTAGCCCTGGTAAGAAATGGGGCTATATGTCTTTCCTCCTACTGGTATAAGCCCTGGCAAGGGCAGGCTGCCAGTAGCTATCATGGGTTTCCCCCACATCAAGCCCTGCTCTGAGTGTGTGGAAGTAGGTCACCTGACCCTGTGTGGAAGGCATAGACACAGGGGCGGTACCTGCTGATGTCATGAAGGGGAGGGCTGTCTCTATTTAGAGTGTGCCTGTTCCTGTCAGTGACAGTTCAGTCCTGGGTTCAGTCCTGGGTTCAGTCCTGGGTTCAGTCCTGGGTTCAGCCCTGATGAGTTAGTGTTGGAGTGTCTGACTGGACAGTCAGCGTATGTGAGCTAGCTAGGTTCCTGAGGAGTAGGGCCTATTGAGCTATAGGTGGACCAATTCCTCTCACCCTGTTTAGGGGGTGAGGGAAGAGCTAGCCCCACCCTGAGTGCCCGTGGCTTGGGGTGGAGGCAGGGAGAAGAGATACCATCCTGAGGGAGAGCAGTCTGGAGGAGGGGGACAAGCTGTACCTGACAGTCTGTGATCCTGCTGCCATTCCTGCACTGAATAAAGAGCTGCTGCTGATTTTACATAAAGACTGTCTGAGACTGGAATCTCTCGTCCCTGAGAGGGGGACACTCTGTAAGGGATCCACCCCACATCCCTGGGGCTTAACAGAGATGGAGGCGTTGCACCACTGAGTAAAGAACGGAGGCATTCACCCCAGAAACCTGGTCCTTTCACCCCCATACCATCGCGGGAGACTCAGGCCCTTCTGTTACCTACAGGTATGCACCACCCACAGACACGTAGCCAGACCCTAGTACAGAGGGGGGGGGGGGGGCGCAGATGGGCTACATACCTAATTCTGTATGGGGATTTCTCCCATGATACCTATATCGCATCTTCAAAATATAATCCAACTATATAATCGTTTGCAGTCTGGCAGTAACATGTACTTCCAGTCGAATGGTGTCTTTAAGTTTGCAATTGCTCCCTGTCTAAACCCTCAGTGTATATATTGCACCTAGGCCAGGGGTAGCCAACTCCAGTAGGGTTGCCAAGTGGCTTCTCCAAAAATACTGGACACAATAGTGAAAGGTGCGACGCGCTCGAGACACACACACATCCCCCTCACTGCTCCACGCTGTTTCCTCCTCTCCTTTGCCCCACCCCCAGGCTTCTGACACCTCCTCCAGTTTGGCTGCATTACCTAGCAGGTAATCAGGATGGATGAAGCTGCCCAGCTCCCTAGCAACAGCCCTGCTCTCTCCCTGCTACTGGAAATCCCGTTGCCCCCCAATCCGGTCAGATCACTTTGTCCAGAGAGTTAATACCGGACACATACATGTCCAGTATTACCTCTATTTTTTTTAATGGACATAGTGTCGAAATACAGGACAGTCCAGTTTAGTACTTGACACATGGCAACCCTAACTCCAGTCATCAAGAACTAGAAACAGGTCAGGTTTTCAGGATATCCCTGCTTCAGCACAGGTGGTGCAGTCTTCGACTGAGCCACTGATTGATCCTCCTGTGCTGAAAGAGGGATATCCTGAAAACCTGACTTGTTGGATTTGAGGATTAGAGTTAGCTACCCCTGACCTAGAGCTTTACTGAATTATCATTCTGGCAAAATATGCTACATTTTAGAAGTGGAGAATGAATCCCAAATTAGTATATGATTTAATTGCTGAAGTTTTAGAACCAAGCATACAATGGTAACGTTTTGAATCTGTAATATCTGGTTCTAAAATCATAAAACAAAGTGTCATATAGGAATGAAGCAGCAAGACCAACATATTTTACTGCAGTTAATTATCCTGTTTTATCCGAAGAAACTAGGTTTTAGCCTGTAATCTGTGAGGAAATCTGCTGTTCTAGTCCTAAATCCTTTCCTCAGCTTGGCGATTATAAACTACATTTCTGTACAGGAGCGAATTAATGCCACATACTGCCTAAGCAGCTTTGAAGTTAAAAAAAAGAAGGGAAAAAAAAGGCCTCGTCCTGCATTAACTTTGCTACACATTATTGATGTGGTGAGAGTACGAGAGCTTCATTCATACAGATGTCCAAGTACATTTCTATTTCATTCTTTACTTTTTTTTTTATCTTATAGTGTTTTTCACATTGGTTTGGAATTTTCTGATAATCTTTGCAGTAGACCCCAGGTAACTCTGCACTGCTGCCGCCCCCCCCAAGCTGAGTGTTAAAACTGTGATGCAAAGGCTAGATCACTACAAAGCCTGATTGAAGTGGTCACCAGAGTTTTTGTTGTTGTTGCACGACACATTGACTGAATACAGTATGATTATGGATGATAGAATGAAGCTGTACATATATTAGCAATCTTGCCCTCATACCTTTTGTTGACACCATATACAACAATGGAAATGCTTAACCAGCGGTTTTCCTGGGAGGGCTATGGGGGAAAAAATGGGGTACAGGGGTGGTGAAGTCCAATTCTCAAGGGCCACCAACAGGTCAGGTTTGCACAATATCCCTACTTCAGCACAGGTGGCTCAATGAGTGGCTCAGTCATTATGACTGAGCCACTCATTGAGCCACCTGTGCTGAAGCAGGGATATCCTGAAAACCTGACATGTTGGCCAACCCTGCACTAGTACTGTACATGTTAGAGATAGAGAAGGGATGGCCGAGTGTTTAATTAAATATGCTTTAAGTGGAAAACCTGGTTTGATCCTTAAAACAAGCTCCTCTTGATGAGCAAAAACAATTGTATCTCGCTGTAAGCTGTTCAGCACAGGAAATGATTATTCTTGTAAAATTATATTTGTGCAGCTCTGCATAAACTTGGAATGTACTTAGAACAAATAATCCTACACAGCCTTTTCCCTTCCTAGTTCATTTGAGAAAAAAACTACAATTCCCAGAAAGCAACACAGCAGGTGCAGGGTTACTAATAGGAAACACCAGACACTAATGCTGTTTGCCTCTTACAACTTGAGTGTAAGGCCTCCGATATAGTGGGCATGCGGGACGGAGCACATGGCGTCACGCGGAACACGTAGCACATGGCGTCACGTGGGACGGAGCACATGGCATCACGCGGGACGGAGCACATGGCGTCAAATGGGATGGGACACATGGCGTTACGTGGGACGGAGCACATGGCGTCACGTGGGACGGAGCACATGGCGTCAAATGGGTGGGACACATGGCGTTACGCGGGACGGAGCACATGGCTTCACGACGGGGAGGCGTGGCAGAGGCTTGGCCGTGATATCATGAGACTGGTTCGCCCTCATTGGCTGAACCGCTCACGTGACCCGGCCGCCGCATGACAAAATCAATTTTTACTGTCGGCTCAAAATTCTGCTGCGCAGCCACTCTTCATCACGCGTGTGCTCGCGCTCACTATGGCCGGCCCTATAGAGCTGCTGCACTTTGTTTGTGTGCCCTATAGACGGAGTCCAAAGCAGCGGCCACACTGCCGCTGATCGCGCTCATGCTTGAGAGCGGTGACGTCACCAACTTTCCAAGCATGAGCACTCGGCTGTCCTGCATATTTTATCTCAAACGCGAGTAGGGGGGCATGGCCGAGCAGTGACTGGCGCTGATTGTTTGCTGAAGGTCATGTGACCCTTCGGGGTGCCTGGAAATCAATTTCATCTGTCTCGCCAAGCGCCTAGCGCCCGCGAGAGTATAGACACATTGAGATTTATTGAACTCAAAGTGCTAAGCACAAGCGCGCTCAGCAGCATTGTGGACGCAGCCTTAGGCAGAGCTGCCATGTAGATGTGGGGGAATACAAGGAAGCCTGTCTTATAATTTCTTTGGAGCAGTTATAAACCTGCAAACACCCCCTGATAGACCTTACTAACGCCAAAAGCCCGTTAATCGGACACTGGCGGCAGAACAAGCATTTTCAGCATTAAAAACCTGCTATGTGATAGACCTGCGCTGGCTACCCTAGATTTCTCTAAGGAATTTATCGTTCAGACAGATGCATCTGACGTTGGCCTGGGGACAGTACTGTCCCGAGAGGTTCAGGGCGAAGAACATCTCATTTTGTATTTGAGCAGGAAACTGAAAGCTCGGAAAAATAACTATTCCATAGCAGAGAAAGTATCTTGCTATTAAATGGGCCCTAGAGAGACGGAGGTGCTAGTTTTTAGGAAGATGATTTAAGCTGATCACTGATCACACCCCACTAACATGGAGGAGTCAAAATAGAGAAAAGAATGCAGGAGTAACTCGCTGGTTCTTCAGCTGGCAATCTATTAACTTCTCCGTAGAGCTGGAACAAAATAGGAAATGAGGATGGCCTCTTTAGGGTGCACTGCCTGATCTCTAGGGTTACTCACCCTGGTAGGTCTAAGCTGGGGGCAGGGTGGGGGGGTGGAGGAGGATGTGTGACAGTATCCAGGGAAGAGCGGAGAGAGAAGGTACTTACAGTAGGACAAAGAATACTACACAGCCTTTTCCCTTTCTAAATTCACTTTAGAAAAAAACTACAATTCCAAGAAGATAACACAGCAGGTGCAGGGTTACTAATAGGACCTGCCACACCCTAATGCTAGTTGCCTCTCGCAACCTGAGAGAAAGGTAAACTCTCTGGTAGATGTGGGAAGACAAGGAAGCCTGTCATATGATTTCTTTGGTGCAGTTGTCATCTTGTGTATGTTTAACTGGTGAGCGGGGTAGTTGTCCGGGGTACTTGGGGTTAAAAGATTTGTTTACCCAGAGTTCTAAGATTTGTCTTCAAATCTTCAGTGGTAAAGTGAAAAGGGAAATTCATGTGGCACCTACAGTGAATGAGGGAAAACTGCTTCACTTGTGTTTACTTTTTGAAGGCACCGCTGTTTGTTTAAAAATAAATACAAGCACCAACTCTGGAGTTTTTCCTTTCCTACCCTAGACGACTGTGCTAAAGACCCTCAAACAGGTGAACGCGTCGCAACAGGTACAGGAAAAAAGAGAAGTTTTGAAAATACTACAGACAACCCAGATAATGCATTACTAAATTATTTTAATACTGTAAAAATATGGCTAGTTTTGCTAAATGTGGATGTACTGTACTTCGTATCTCTAAAGTGTTGTCTTATTTTCTGCAGGATGCAAACCTGTCTCCTATACAATGAATCATTTTTCATTTAGATTTGAACGAAAAAAATGTTAAAAATGGCATTGGTTGTTTTAACATACAGTATACAGAGAAAGTTTTGCAGTAAAATCTTCTATTCTTGAAGCAGTTACATTAATGAATGTGAGACCTGTGGCCTTTGCAAACACATTGTGAAACAAGCATGTGTGCCAATGAGAATGAAATGCATTTGAATCCAATCTGCGTGCACATCTTCATCACTTGAGTGATAATTAAATCTCAGAATCACAGGTGATGTCCTCACACAGACTCTCTTGCTGGTTCCCACTGGGCCAATGAAGCAGTGCCTCCCTGTGAGGCCTGTTAGCACAGATCAGGTGGTAATGTAGAGGGACAGATGAGCTTTAGCTGACAGATGGCAGGATGACCTGGAAAACCTGCCCCCTTTTCTGGGATCAGGCAGCAGATGACGGGTATTATTTCATAAAATAATGTCTAAAAGGAATCGCCAGGGCCCTCACATTAATCTGAGGCTGCAACCAGCCATGTAACGTTTATGTCAGAACAAATCTGTCTCTGTGCAGGAGAGAGAAAGTGGTTTTTGATGAAGTTCATACATTTTAATATAATATGCCTGATGGTGTCAGATAAAGTCTCATATCTCTTTTATATTTAAAGGCTCAAGTGAAACATAGAAATAGTCCATCTTCAACAAGCTACTTTTAAATAACTAAAAAGTTAACTGAAGACCTGACTGCTTTTCATACTTCTACAACACAACCATGCGTATGAAAGGTACTGTACATATTGGGAATTAAATTCATTTTAGTTTACAAATAGGACTAGCTAGGTAACGCGATCATGTGCCTCTTCTTAATCTGACTTATAAAAGGCAAACTGCTATTTGAAAACATACAGATTGTACGTGAGAAGAATACATAATGAGAAGAATCCCAATATATCTATTACTAAACAAAGGGTTTGTTTACCTGTATAAACATTTGGTGTTCCCTACATTTTTATAGATGAAAAATATATCAAGCCAATAAAAAGCAGTTCCAATATGAATACATTACGTTAGGATTTAACACATAAATTAAATGACCACCATACAGTACTGCAGACCACAGTGTTTCTAGGAAATTCAATAAATATGGGTGATTTTGTTATTTGTTTTTGTCTTTACTTTTTTTTTTTTAGTCTGAGGAGGCCATGTTCAATCTCTATATTATGCAGTACAATACAGTATATTGTTTTAACAAAATTGACAAAACCATCCCACTGCATTTGTCTTTCATGTTCTTGCCTATGCTTTGTTTTTTATCTTAACGTAATAAACTCATGCATTTAAAGGAATTCTATAATAGTTTACTATGATTCTGTTCAAGTGAAAACTTTTTTCCTAAATATTTATATCTTTTCTCTTAGACTTTTGAGATGAACTTTCATCTTAAGTGAAAATCTGTTGCCGTGCCTGTCATGGGTAATGACAATTGCTTAATATATGTTTTAAAGAAACAATTCATTTTTCATGTTAAGATAGGCATGCAAGAGTATTTAAAGTATTCTGAAAATTCAATTATCAAGGGCATGAAACAAATAGACAAGTGTATATTTTAAACAACTCAAAACGTCTCTATTAAGGTCTCTAAGGTAAGGCCTAATTTCAGTTGTTTTGAATATTTAATGCTTGTTTTAATCGAATTTGGTGACTGGCAAGACAGATATATTAACATGGGTATATCTGAAAAAGTATCAAGTTGGGCTAAGTTTTAGAGTGAGATAACAAGCGCATCTTACTTATAGTACATCTCTTATTAAAAAGTTTTCGAGGAAGAGCTCGAGTTGTGTATATACAACCCCTCAAACCTCACTTCAAATAAATTAGGGTGATGCCTGTGCTGAAAAAGGAGCACAACTGAGGTGCCCTGTGAGATATGCTAAAGGATATGCAAAGTATGTTTAAATGAGTCACATCCTACACTTGCTAAAATAATTTCCATAAGAACTATATTTAGTTGATAAGCCTAAGACGCCTAATGACTAGAATGGTGTACTGGTGTCAGACCCAACAGGACTAGAACCCCCAACCACCACTTTTCTAGGCATCAGCCCTAGCAGTGTGTACTGTAACTGTCTACTAGCACAGTGGACTCAAAAGGGTGGTCTGCGAATTAGTGCTGGTCTACCACAGGATTTTGACTGGTCCACGGAGGATCACTGCCACGCTCCCCTCCTGGGCCAAGTCATCCTCCCTCTGCCCTGCCTGTTTCCTCTGGTGGTGCCAGAAGTAACTTCTGCCCACATGACTAGCCGAACTCTGCAGGACTGTAGCTTCTGACAGGGGCCGGGACTAAGTCAAGCAGGCTTATCCCCACAACACAACCCCCAC
The DNA here is from genome assembly GCF_040206685.1 of Ascaphus truei. Classification (NCBI taxonomy): domain Eukaryota; kingdom Metazoa; phylum Chordata; class Amphibia; order Anura; family Ascaphidae; genus Ascaphus; species Ascaphus truei. Next base: position 92,663,574 of record NC_134489.1, read on the forward strand.
CCCCACCCCCAGGTAAAATTGCTAGTGTGTGAAATGATCTCTCCCCTCCCTTCCCTTCCTCTCCCTTCCCCTCCTCTCCTCCTCCCATCCTCCTACTCCTCCTCCCCTCCTCCTACTCCTCCTCCCCTTCTCCCTCCTCCTCCTTTCCCCTTGCATCCAGTGGCAGGTTTCAAAGTATCAGCTTGGATTTTTGCAATAGTAATTTTTTTTTTAAAGAATTTGCCTTTTTAAAACTAATCTTGTGGCACAAAGAAACTCGCCAATCTGATTCGGATTTAGGCTGAAAATGAACCCTTCTCTACTAAGCAGTCTTCTGCCATGACAAACCTTCTGACAGTAGTCGATATCTACAAAATATGAAGAAAAAAAGTAACTTTACAAAACTAACACATTTTGCCTTAAAACTAAGCTCTCTGGTTCCCATAAAGAAAGATAAAAACATAACTCTGTTGTCTCAAGAAAAAAACAGAATAAAACAAATATGGACAGAGCAGAGATGTTCAGATGCTGAATGGTGACCTTTCTGTTTCATTCTCTTTTTTTTTTAACTCTTCCACTTGCTTTGTACATTGTATATTTGAATTTTTATACTTGTCACTTTCTTGTCTTGTGATCCAAATCCAGAGCATAAACAGCTATTTTGTGATGTGTAAACTGTTGGGAATTTGTATAACATCGGGTTTGGCATTTCACTGAAACTAAGTCGTTTGGAATGTGCATCTCTTTTCATCAATGTGTCAACGCCATTTAATATTATTCTAATATTATTTGCACCTACTCTTCCCCACCGGAATCATCATGTGTCTTGGATAGTGGTCAAACAAATAGAGCAGTAGGAGGAGGCAGGTAGCAAGTTATTTAATGCATCATTTTATTTTTGCATTTATATGTCTCGACTTTGTGTGTGTCACAGGTTTCTGAGGTTGAAAATTTGAAAGGTTTTGTTGATCATTCTGAAATTCATTGCTAAACCTTCAGCAATTAGGCCCAGATCTACAAAGCTCCATTAAATCACCTAACCGGACATTAAAGCAGCAATATGAGTTAACTTTATATCAAAATAAATATATATTTATTTTTAATTACATGTTTGAAACAATGTGTCTGCGGAGCTAAACCCCATTCGTTTCAGCTCCAGGGACCCCCTGCTTCCTGAGATACTTACCTCCGTAGTGGTGCAGGTATCTCTGCAAGCAGAGAAACTGTCTTCCTTACTCTAATGGTGGTTTAAATGTTGTGCATCACACGGGCCAATAGGAAGCCGTGACGTCATCTGGTGCGGCTTCCTATTGGCTTGCGAAACCTGCACCTTTAAACTCTGCAGAGATACCGGCGCCCCTTATGGAGGTATCTCTGGAAGCAGTAGGTCCCTGGAGCTGAAATTAATGGAGTTCAGCTCTGGAGTCCCCCTGTTTCAAACCTGTAATAAAATATGTATATATATATATATATATATATATATATATATATATATATATATATATATAAACCATAATACTGAGTTAAGTTATGGTGAGTAAAAAAAGTGACAAAAACCCTCCACAGGAAAGCAAATATTCAAATATAGCTGTATGCTCATCTGCATGTCTTAGGCAGGTCTGCAACCCCGCCTTTCCCCATTATCACCCAGCATACAGCACTTCCACTGCAGCAAGGGATTCTGGGAAATGACATGCAAATGAGCACACAGTGTCACTTTTTGCCTCAATAACCATTTTTAACATGGTTCCCTATAGGCTTAAGCTTGCTGCATGGTCACAGCTTTGAGCACAGCCAGGGTTAAGGTGCATACCCAGAAAACCACCCACAGACAGCTGTTTCAACCTTGATGGGTCTCATCAGTGTGTATGGTTTGGCCTATCCCATAAGCCTCTCTTGCATCCCAGTAAAATCAACCCCACACTGATGAGACCCATCAAGGTTGAAACAGCTGTCTGTGGGTGGTTTTCTGGGTATGCACCTTAACCCTGGCTGTGCTCAAAGCTGTGACCATGCAGCAAGCTTAAGCCTATAGGGAACCATGTTAAAAATGGTTATTGAGGCAAAAAGTGACACTGTGTGCTCATTTGCATGTCATTTCCCAGAATCCCTTGCTGCAGTGGAAGTGCTGTATGCTGGGTGATAATGGGGAAAGGCGGGGTTGCAGACCTGCCTAAGACATGCAGATGAGCATACAGCTATATTTGTATATATATATATATATATATATATATATATATATGTATGTAGCCCCTGTAAGAAATAGCGTGCTACTTATCCTTCTCCTACTGGAGTAAGCCCTGGTAAGGGCAGGCACCAGTAGTAATCATGGGTTTCCCCCCTCACCAAGCCCTGCCTTGAGTGATAGAGGTAGGCCCCTGACTCTGTGGCAGACCTGACACAGAGGGGAGGTCCTGCTGACATCATAAGGGGCATGGCTGTGTCTATTTAGTGGGCTGTCCTGTGTGTGTCTGAGAGTCAGAGTCTGGAGTGTCCATGGAGCTAGTCAGTTCTGTATGGTGAGAGAAGAAGGCAGTCTGAGAGTTCGGTTGGAGCAGAGAGAGAGAGATGATCCTGTGAGAGCAGAGCGGTCAGCTTGTCAGTCTGTGGAAAGTCTGGAGGGAGTCAGTGTGGAGTTATGTCCTGGGAGCTGAGGAGTGAAGTGCTGGTCTGAATTGGAGTAAGACCTAGCAGAGCGAATTGTCTGACCGGAGAAGCCATGCTTAGAGTGAGAAGGGTGCTTGGACGAGATACTCAGAGCCCCTCAGAGTAGAGCGGACAGAACTATAGAGGTGGACCAATGCCCCTCACCCTGTTCAGGGGGTGAGGGGAAAGATATCTAGCATCACCCAGAGGCTATGCTCTTGGGGTGGATGCAAAGGGGGGGGTATTGACGCCTCCTACAGCCCATCCTGCTAGGGTACAACTTGGAGGAGAGGAGAGGAGGGAAGACCCCTGTATACATTTGGAGGGCACTGCTGCTATATGAACTGCTGTGTGCCGCTGTGCATAAGTGCGTTGTATCATAGCTAAAGGACAATAAAGACATTGCTGCTATTTTATCAAAGGGACTGTGAGTGAGTCTAAGATCACTCGCCCTGGGACCAGTTCTTCTTCTGGGAGGATCTTAACCTATCCCTATAGGTCTCGTCAGAAGATGGAGGCGCTGCATCATTGCTAAAGAGATGGAGGCATATACCCCAGAAGCCTGGCCCTGTTATCCCCCACACCAACGCGGGAAACTCAGGCCATCCTGTTCCAAGCAGGTATGCACCACCCAATTACATGTAGCCAGCCCTCAATACACCTTAGAGGCACGAGCTGTGTCTGGGGGGGGGCGTGGGCTACATATATATATAAAATATATAGCACTGCTATCCCCCCCCCCTTCACTCTGGGAGATGTTGATTAGCTACAGGTCTGTGTGGTGCTGGTTACCTGTGAGGGTCCAGGAGAGATGAGCTTCCGCGATGTTGTGGAGAACAGGACAGGCTTTAGGTGATCCTCAGGTTCTCTTCATAGGTGTTAGCGCCTCCAGTCTCAGTAGGCTCCAGCAGAGTTGGAGGCAGTCCCCACCATGACTGTCTTTTCTCCTATACTTATGCCCATTAGACTGCGACTTAGTCAGAAGTATATATAAAAAGGGATCTTTATTGATGCAGCCACTGCAGGTGGTATCACAGCGTTTGCATCATAGTGGAGAATGGGTCCCAGACCCCTGGATGGTGCTGGCCAGCAGTTAATATTGAGGCCTTGTGCTCTGCACATATCTTGGGCTGAGCTCCTCTCTCTTCCCCAGCTGGGAAGAACCAACAGACCCTATAATTTGGAATGCATCCTTCCTAATGCAGATAGGGGATGGCACAGGGTCTGCACCATGATTGGTTGCAACAGAGACCCAGTGTCACCTCCTCTCCTGCCACTCAGGCTGCATGAGGGGGTTTAAATTCCACAGAGTGGCCTGTCACTGCCTGTAGCTACTAGGGCTTATGTGACAGGAGGGAAGAAAGATAGTCTGACCAGCCATTGCTATACTCTCCCCTATGTGAAAATTCCCATGTCCTCACTGGGATCCAATTTTGGCACCATCCAGTAACCTGGAGCCTGCAATACACAACAGGTTACAACAGATGTATCAACATAACCGTATACAGTACACAGATGACTAACCCATATCATCCACTGGTTTACAGCAATGATGAGGAAGTAACCCTTCTTCCAACTGGAAGAAGAATAAGATCCTTACTTATAATATTTGGCGTCCGGCTTCTTTACTACACGCCCATCAAATAACTTGATCCAGATATAGTACACTTTCAGAGAACCAGGACGGTCTTATAGATACAGGTATCCACTAGGCATTTTTCGATGATAGAGCATATTTTAGATTTATTTATAAATCTCTGCTCAGAGGTTTTAGGCTTTTAGATTTTCCAAAACAGCCTGCTTGAGCCAATCATGACGGTTGGTTTCTATTTCATCCATGATTGGCTCGGGTACTTATGGAAAGTTATAACCATGAGACTGACGGTACTAATGTAAGATGGCCCTGTCAGCTCTACTGAACCTTAAGATTTTACAGTCAGCTCCTTGACCAAGCAGCACCCAAAATTTTGGTTCACAGAGTTCTACCTCCTGATAGAATATGGAGGGTCCCTTAGGTACTCTTAACCCTAAATTAATGTTGCCCACCCTCTTACGAAGGACTTCAGAGGTTTCTTCAGGGGAAAGCTAACATTCCTCCCACCAGTGAGCCACAATAGGACCACCCACCAGCAGTAGCCTTGCTCTATTTAAACTGGTGGAGTATCCCTGGAACATTAGGTCCCACCCAGTGGTGAGATTCAGCCGGTTCGCACCGGTTCATGCAAACCTGTTCCTAGAATTTCTGATTTTCGCCGAACCGGTGCTTAACATGTGGCAGGGGGAGATGGTATGCAGCGGCGGGCTTAAAGTATTAGCCAGTAGTAAAATCATTTGAGTGAGAGTCAGAGCAGGACTGCGGGGGAGGTGCGCCATCTAGCAGTCTGACCTGGAACTTCCGGTGTCTGCTGCTATTATAGAGCGTTCCTCTCCTCGTGCTGCTCCTGCTCTTATTCAAGAGATTCTACTACCAGATAATTATTTAAATGGGGGGAGCCCTCCCCGTGCCTGTGTCCACCCAGGTATGCATGGAGGGGGAGGACTGGGAGCGATGTGAGGGGGGCTGGGAGATATGTGAGGGGGCTGGGAGATATGTGAGAGGGCTGGGAGATATGTGAGATGTGAGGGGGGCTGTGAGAGATGTGAGGGGGCTAGGTGAGATGTGAGGGGGCTGGGTGAGATGTGAGCGGGGCTGGATGAGATGTGAGCGGGGCTGGATGAGATGTGAGGGGGGCTGGGTGAGGTATGAGTGGGGCTGGGTGAGAATTGAGGGGGGCTGGGTGAGATGTGAGGGGGGCTGGGTGAGATGTGAGGGGGGCTGGGTGAAATGTGAGGGGAGCTGGGTGAGATGTGAGGGGGGCTGGGTGAGATGTGAGGGGGGCTGTGAGAGATGTGTGGGGGGCTGTGAGAGATGTGAGGGGGGCTGTGAGAGATGTGTGTGTTGCTGGGTGAGATGTGAGATGTGAGGGGGGCTGGCTGAGATGTGAGGGGGGCTGGGGGAGATGTGAGGGGGGCTGGGAAAGATGTGAGGGGGCTGTGAGAGATGTGAGGGGGGCTGTGAGAGATGTGAGGGGGGCTAGGTGAGATGTGAGGGGAGCTGGGTGAGATGTGAGTGGGGCTGGATGAGATGTGAAGGTGGGCTGGGTGAGATGTGAAGGGGGCTGGGTGAGATGTGAGGGGGGATGGGTGAGATGGGAGGGGGACTGGGTGAGATGTGAGGGGGGCTGGGTGAAATGTGAGGGGGGCTGGGTGAGATGTGAGGGGGGCTGGGTGAGATGTGAGGGGGGCTGTGAGAGATGTGAGGGGGGCTGGGGGAGATGTGAGGGGGGCTGGGTGAGATGTGAGGGGGGCTGGGGGAGATGTGAGGGGGGCTGGGTGAGATGTGAGGGGGGCTGGGGGAGATGTGGGGGGGCTGGGGGAGATGTGAGGGGGGCTGGGGGAGATGTGAAGTAGGCTCTCTGACCCCCTGATCTCTCTCTCACACCTGGTCTCTCTCACCCCTGGTCTCTCTCTCACCCCTTGGTCTCTCTGTCACCCCTTGGTCTCTCTTCCCCCCCCCTATCTCTCTCCTCCCCCACGTGCAGTCCTGTTCAACTGAATAAAACATTAAAAAAAAATATATAAATATAAAACATAAACATAAAACATATCCCCCATTTCTCTCTCTCCCCCGCCCGTCTCTCTTCCCCCCCTGGTGAGAGAGATCCTGTAGCTAAAAATGTTGAATCCCACCACTGGTCCCACCACTTAAGGGGTTCCCCGGACTGATGTTCTACGTGTGGACTACTGGACCTTGTGTCCATCTGGGAGGACACACCAGATGTAGCTAACTGTTGGGACAATGATGATTCCCTAAACGACCTGAATGATCCCGGGGACTTAGCTACTGGTATCCGACTTGCATAGGGTATTTCTCCCTCAGAGCCATCATCTGTCCACCCATCTCTTCCACCAAAGTCCCAGTCCCTTAACTCTCTTCACTGGGGAATTTGGTCAATACAATGGCGTATGCCGCAGGGGCCAAGGGTCGAGGCCTAGGATGGTTCCGGACATAGCGCACTGGGTTAGGCTTACCCTTACTCCCAGAAGATGGTGTCAGGCTGGATGCAGGGGCTGGTGATGGGGCATGGGCAACTGTGTCTGGTGTGCTGGGCCTAACAATGTACATAACCAGTTCAGTATTATCAAGCTTAGGTCAGCCACGACCCTAGGGGGATGGTACGGGAGCAGGGGTAAAGGATCCACAGGTCCGATGACCTTTTCCTTGGAGCAGGGTCTGCGGTGGGGCAGGGGTGTACTATCCGGCACTAACCCCAGGAAGTCCTGACTCGGGCTCCGCAGTCTCCATCTTGATAACCTCATCAGATCTCGCGAGGCCGCCTGGCAAGCGAAAGTTTGGCGCCGACGATGATGCCACATCCGGCTGTGCCAGAAGTGCATCACCCCGTGGCACACCAAACAGGGCTCCGCCTCGCTCCTCATCAGGTAAGGCCGCAGCAGACTCCTGTTGGGCGGAAGAAGTAGGAGCCTCACCAAGCTGAATGTAGGAGAAGTCATCTGGTTCTACAGGCTCCTCAGCGGGCAGGTCTTTAGCAACACCAACATCTTCCTCGGGCATGGGACGGTAAGGACACCTCCTCCGGGCCGCAATGTCGGGGCACCTTGCACCCCCTGGCAGCAATTGGCATGGAGCAGGCAGGCCACCAGGGGAAGCGCACCCAACACCCCCAGGGCAGTCGACTCACCCTCCACATGCACCGACACTTGGACCATGGGAGTTGTCTCGGCCAAAGGAATACTGGGGCTTGGTTGGCAGTTAACGGGGCACACAGACCCACAGGTGGCCCTGCGAGGTATAAGTTGGCCAAAGCTTCACCCCACGATAAGGAAGCCCAGTCGTAGGCTGGAAGGGACACAGGTGAATTACAGACCACAGGGGCCACACCAGATGGCGCGGAGATCCGGTCTATCGGCTGGAATACAGCAGAGGGTGGTAAAGGGCTGGCAGGCTGCATGCAGTGCTGGCACTTGCGGTAGGGCTGGCGTCGCCCCCTGGAATCTGGCATTTTGGTTACACACATCACAAGGGGTGTTGCCCATGGATGGTGACTACCAGGTAGCCTCCTGGAAGATAATTATTTGTCAGCTCTAGCTCCGACATTTCTTGAGATGAGGTAGAATAGTAGCTAAGAAAGGCAGCTCTTCTCTCTCTCACAGCTCCGCAGAACTAAAGTCCAGCAGGGTGTGGTAAACACCTCCCATAGCTGAGACAGGGTCCTGATTGGTTCTTGAGTGTGCCCCTCTCCAAGGTGGAATATAGGGCAGGGCGGATCAAGGGGTGACCTGGCTCTGGCTGAGCCAGTCACAGCGATGGGCGATGTCAGCTTTTGCCGCCGACTGCATGCAATTGTTTTGCAAAATGTGTAGCATGTTTTGCAAGCCCATGCTGTCCCGTGGTTTCAGCGGGAACGCCATTTTGTTTGCGCAGCACACGTGGTGGACTCCATTTTGGAGAACACAGCAAAGTCTATTGAAATACAGTTGCACAGGGTCCCTGGTGATGCCTCAGGGGCCCGTTCCTCACGTTGTAAATGATAGAACAGCACAGTCCATAGAATTAGGTACACAGGGTCCCCCTGCTCCAACTTAAAGGGGCCCGTCCCTATCTTGGGCGAGATGCGGGGTTCATGCTCCTTGGATGATTTCCCATAGGGTGTGCCCCAATAAGCACATTTTAGCTCCCCAGCAACAACTGAAAAGGCCCTGGCCCCAGTATTTATTTTAGGCAGCTTGAAGGGTACACGCTCCCTGGATTTCACGTAAGGGTGCGCCTCAACCACTGGTCTGTTTAAATGAAGGGTACACGCTCCCTGGATTTCCCATCAGGGTGCACCCCAACCACTGGTCTGTTTGAATGAAGGGTACACGCTCCCTGGATTTCCCATCAGGGTGAGCCCCAACTTGCACAGTTTGTCCTGCACAGGTACACAGGTTCCCCAACAACAACTGAAAGGTTCTGTCCCTATTTCGAATATGATGAAGGGTCTTCACGTTCACGTTCCCTGGTAACATGTCCTCAGGGTACGTCCCAACACAGTCTTTCTTTCAGTAAGAGTCTAGGTAACCCCCTCCCTGGTGTCACTTCATAGAGAGGTTCCACCCTTCCTAAATGCGATGGGTGCCCAGGGTCCCTGGTGAAGCATCAGGGGCTTGGCCCCTGCCTCTTTTGCTGCCAGCTGCAATGCATCTCAGCAGCGCCTCCATTTGTAGCACTGCTACCCCCCTCTGGGAGATCTTGTCTAGCTACAGGTCTGTATGGTGCTGGTTACCTGAGAGGGTCCAGGAGATGAGCTTCAGTGATGTTGTGGGGAGCAGGACAGGCTTTAGGTGATCCTTAAGTTGTTGACAGTGCCTCCAGTCACAGTATGCCCCAGTGTTGGAGGCAGTACACAGTATCATCTATTCGTTTTTGATTATTAAGCTCGGCTAACACGGTACAGATATCTATCTATCTATCTATCTATCTATCTATCTATCTATCTATCTATCTATCTATCTATTATTTTTTTAAACAGTTAATATGCATTGCTGCTTTAACCTAATTTACCACCTAGTCAAGATTAACTGTTTATCTTCAAAGGACAATAACATAATGTTAAGGCAGGTTTTCTCCTGTAAAGTGAATAGCATTACTTATTACCACTGTTAGTGATAATGACATGCAAATGATATGCAAATGAGGCATTTATCATAACATTTCATATCCACTAAAGCCATTAAGGATAATGCGGGGACTTAATGCTACATTAGTAACGTTGTACCTAAACCTGGCATTCTCTCACATTCAGACTCTAAAAAAGGTTTTATTCAGGGCCTGGATGGATGGATGTAGCACCTCAGTTAGGTATGATTTAACTCTCATGGTGTTATTTCCCTCTCTAAGACCTAATTAACGTATTGTTACTGGAAGATAAGCACAAAGTTATTTTACAATAAAGCAACCTTAAGCATGTGCTAATGATATGTAGAATTGCCATTGTCTTTGCATATATTGAGCTTGGAGTATATGCGTTAACCTCGGGTAACATAACATGCATTCCGGTTTTAGGTAATATTATGTTATTACTTCTGATATAGTTAGCTTTGTCGATCTAGACCTTAGATATTTAATTTATACCATTATAGCATAGCCTCCAGCCGCTATTCTTCTGCTGGGCCCCCACAGTGTAAGTCCTGGTAGGTTTAGGCAAGGTGAGGGGTTAACTCTCTCGTGAAGTCTTAGCTTGCTATTGCAACCTGGATGCATGTTACTGTATCCAGGGGCGGGCCTGGCAACAACCAGAGTCTCATCCTGGGGAAGATACTGGTTGGGTCACATGCAGATAATGTGATGCTTATCAGTATCAGACCTGCCCTGTTATTGGGGCATGGTTACAAGCCCATCCCCTGGGAATATACTGGCACTCTCCCAGCAGTCAGGGAGTCTGTCTTCCCTCCCACTGAGGAGTGGAAGTGTGTGATATCCTGAGCACCATCAGGGATAAGGCTGAGTCCCCGCTGGCGCTGAGCTCACTTGGCGCTTGGTGCTTGGCGCACTTACCTTCTTCTATGTAAATCAGCACATTCCCTCTCCCGCTGTGCTCACGCGCTCATGCGCGTGTACACACGCTCTCCCAAGCGTTCTGCGTGGGGAGACAAGGGAGAGATACTTTGGTGCTGAGAGCAGGGTCACATGACCCTGCTCTGACAAATGGGAAGAGAGAGGGGTCGTGTTCTACTCCTGTCACACACACACTGACACTGAATTCAGCAGAGAGAAGTGGAAAGGAGGGGGGGGCAAACGGACTGAGAGGGGGGGCAAACAACTGAGAGAGGGGCAAACGGACTGCGATGGGGGGGCAAACAGACTGAGAGGGTGGGCAAATGGACAGAGGGGGGGCAAACAGACTGAGAGGGTGGCCAAATGGACAGAGGTGGGGGGGAACGGACAGAGGGGGGGGGAAACGGACAGAGGGGAGGGGCAAATGGACAGGGGGGGCAAACGGAGTGCTGCTGTGTGGTGGGGAGGGAAAACGGGCAAACGGAGTGCTGCTGTGTGGTGGGGGGCAAACGGAGTGGTGTGGTGGGGGAGAAGGGAGAGAGAGAGGGGGAGAGAGAAATAGAGGGGTGGAGAAAGAGGGGGAGAGGGGGGAGAGAGGGGGGGAGAGAGAGGGGGGGGAAGGGAGAGAGGGAAAGAGAGGGGGGAGAAGGGAGAGAGGAGGGGAGAAGGGAGAGAGAGAGAGAGACAGGGGAAGGGTGAGAGAGAGGGAGATAAAGCAAGGGAGGAGAGAGAGGGGAGAGAGGGGGGATGGCCGGGAGAGAGAGGGGGGCCGGGAGAGAGAGAGAGAGAGAGAGAGAGAGAGAGAGAGAGAGAGAGAGAGAGAGAGAGAGAGAGAGAGAGAAAGAGCAATGGGGTGGAGAGAGAAAGAGAGAGAGCAATGGGGGGGGGAAGAGAAAGAGCAAGGGGGGGAGAGAGAGAGCAATGGGTGGGAGAGAGAGAGAAAGCAAGGTGGGGAGAGAAAGCAAGGGGGGAGAGAAGGGGGATGGTCGAGAGAGAGGGGGGGCCGGGAGAGATAGCGCGGGGGGTGGGCAGGGGAGAGAGAGCGCAGGGGGGTGGAAGAGAGAGCAATGGGATGGAGAGAGAAAGAGAGAGAGAAAGAGCAATGGGATGGAGAGAGAAAGAGAGAGAGAAAGAGCAATGGGGTGGAGAGAGAAAGAGAGAGAGAGAGAGAGAGAGAGAGAGAGAGAGAGAAAGAAAGAGAAAGAGAGAGAAAGAGAGAGAAAGAGAAAGAGAGAGAGAGAGAGGGAGAGAGAGAGAGATGCTATCCAAGCATGAGCGAGCTCAGCGGCAGCGTGGACTCAGCCTTAGGCCTGGGACCCCCTGCGCCCGGCGGCGCGGGCGGCCGCACGAGCGTTCCCCACCAGCAGGGGAATCCTCTCGAGCCGGTCCCAGTCCCCCCTCACGGCACAGCTCACTACACGCTGTGACGCGTCAGCCGCTAGGGAATTCAAGAGAATTGTAATCCCAAGCGTCAACGCGTCACGTGGTGTGGCTGTGAGCCAATGAGGAGGGGAGGCTTCGGGGAGCGGGGAGGCTTCGGGGAGTGGGGAGGAGAGTGTGGAGGGAAAGCAGCATGAGTGCCTGTCTGTGTGTGTGTATGTGTGTGTCTGAGTGCGTGAGTGCCTGCCTGTGTGTGTGTGTGTGTGCATGAGTGCCTGTCTGTGTGTGTGTATGTGTGTGTCTGAGTGCGTGAGTGCCTGCCTGTGTGTGTGTGTGCATGAGTGCCTGTCTGTGTGTCTGTGTGTGCCTGAGTGTGTGTGTGCTTGAGTGTCAGCGTGTGCGTAGGGCAGCCCGCAGCAGCTCTCTCCTACAGCCCAGGAGCCCGAGCCCATGGAGGGGGGGGGGGGGTAGCGGGTCCCTCCGCTTAAACCATGCCCCCCCTCCGCTTAAACCACGCCCCTCCCTCCCACTCCAGCCCCGGCTCCCGCTCCCTACAGACCGCATATCGCGGTCTGTGGCTGTCAGCGCCCCGCCTGTCTGCAGTGTGGGCGCGCTGACTGAGGGAGCGGGGCCTTAGTCTAAGGAGCTGAATGGGGCCTGCAAGGCCTTATCCATAAAGGAGAGTTGTACCGTCTGTCTGACTTCTGTTGTGTAGCAATAAAGAATAGTTGAAACATTTCCCTGTGTGGCTAACTGTCTGGCTGTTCACCAGAGATGAATCACCCTGAAAACCTGTCCTGATATCTCCCCATACCACCGCGGGGCAACTCAGAGCCTCCTATACTACCAACAGGTATACACCGCACCAGAAATACACACGTAGCAACCCAAATCTCACATAGTGTGGGGGAAAAGATGCTACACCATGTTCACCTTGATGTAGTTGCATCCATGTATCTATTACCAGGGTGGCCAACTCCAGTCCTCAAGGGCCACAATCAGGTCAGGTTTTTAGGATATTCCTGCTTCAGCAAAGGTCCTTCAATCAGTGACTCAGTCAGAATGACTGAGCCACTGATTGAGCCAACTGTGCTGAAGCAGGGATATCCCTAATACCTGGCCTGTTGGTTGACTTTGAGGACTGGTGTTGGCCACCCCTAATCTATTGTATCATTGGGCTAATGGATGTATAAAAACAACTATTGTTCTATTGACTCACAAAATAAAAGTTGGCTAATGGAGGACAGGTGCTTGTTATATTAAATTAAGTAGAAGTACATATAGATATAAGTAATATTATATTAAACAAACTTGTAACAGACCTAATTACAGATTTCTGCAATTTTTTGTAAATCGGCAATCTATTTGTTATTTTGTTTTAAACTTCTATTGTATTGATTTTGTAAGTAAGGAGGGGGGATACAGTAAATAATAGGGAAGGGGGAAGAGGTGTGTCCCATTGCAAGGATAATACATAGCATATGCATAAAATCATTCTAAGAAGAGAATACACTTTTAATCAGCATCTATCTATTCTTAGTTGAACAAAGGCATGACCAGATGCAGCATGAAATCTTTCAAAGGCACACTGGTTTCCTCCATTGGTTGTGAAGCAATAGGAAGCAGCACATTGCTGTGCGCGGTTTTGTTTTTCTGTTCATTAAAGTTCAGTTGAAAAAAACAAAACAATCAGCAGACACAAAAAGAGTGAGGCAGCAGGGAGAGCCTAATTGTGACATGATGGCTGTTTCCCTAACATGGCTTAGCTCCTCCCTCCACTCTTTCTGCTGCTGACTACTGTGCCAAAGTATCTGAAAGGATATGGAAATGTCCTAACATTGGTGCAAACGCCAATTCGGCAAAGTTCTGCCACAGATAAAAGGGGATACAACATGCAAAATGTGATTACCATAATAATATATGTGCCCGTATAACGCCTACTATTATACCCTATGGTTTGATGTATTGGTACTGGGAGAGACATGTATAATAGGAGTCCCCTAGCACCTTAGGGTAAATTAAGACTTGATGGATGGTCAAATGAGTCTTTGAAATGTTGCTCCTCTCAGACTGTAAGTGTCAATTAAACTTTTCATCATATTAATCCATGTGTATGTAAGGGAGTCAACCGGAGCAGCCCAGGGAAGGAGGTAGGGTACAGGAGTCAGGGACTCCCTGTACTAGGCCAGCACCCCCAGGGCCCGAGATAGCTCAGCTCCCCAGTAAGGTGAGTGTTGCCAGGGGCAGCCCTCAGGTTAGGGACCCTGCCACTTACATTAGTGGGAGCTGGGAAAGGAAGGTTAAAGAGAGTTGGAGTCAGGGAGCTGTGAGGGAAGGAAGGGTGCGGGGAGCGAGTGCAGCTCCTGCCCCATATAGGTACCCACACCCCAGGTAGGCCCCAACTCCCCACTAGCTTAGTGGGTAAGTGCTGAGGGAGGCCCAAGATAGGGACGCTGCCCTTAGTATAGTGCTGCCTTGTCAGAGTCACGGCTGTCAGTGCTGTGAGGTCTGACACGCAGGCACCTTGTTGCGCAGCACGTTGGCTGCAGCATCCAGTGAGCTACAGCTTGCTGCTGTAGGCACTGGGACTCGGTAAGTGTTATTAAGCATAGTCAGGCCGGGAAGAGTTAGGGGAGTGGGGCAGGTCATTAACCCCGGTAGGCCTCTAGGAGTTTTCCCCAAAGCCACTTTAGGTTGCGGTACCACAGGGACAGGCCCTAGGTTAGGGTTCCTGTCACGTTAGTACCAAGTGTTAGTTAGGGACTCAGCGGACGCTGCGATTCCTGTAAAGCGGTTCGGACCCACGTTGGGGTCCGCAGAGACTATTCCAGAGGGAGACCGCCCTGGCGGTCTGCGTACAAAGGAGTTTGGTTGGAGGATCAGACGGATTCATCACACGTCTGACCCTTTGCGAAGCCAGTTGCTGATCCGAGTACCGGAGTGCTCGGCAGGTACCATACAGTCATAAGTGCACCAACGGGCCCCTTAGTGTAACTGTGACTGCGCAGTCACCCACGTTCTCTCCAAGAGTGTGGGACATTGGGTGGGATTCTCGGGACACTGGGTGGGATCACCTGGTGTTGGGGAAGCGTCCTGCGCGACGCCGTAGGTGTCTCCTCTAGAGAGGGACACAGGTTATATAAAGATATGTTATATTGCTTGTTAGTAAAGTCACTCGTTAATATATATATTCCCGTGTATGTGATTATTGTATTGTCCTGCGAGGAACCACTCCCCCTCTGGTGGGAGCCATCGCAGGTGGAGGCGCTGAATTGAGTAAGTGGTTACCCCTAGTATAATTGCCCCAGGTTCCCCGTGGCGGAAGCTCAGCCCTCCTGCGAGCCAACAGGTAATGCACCACACCTATGGTAACACCGTATGTTCCTTGCACCCACATCAGATCTGCGATTGGGGGGGGGAATACCCGTTACATGTATTAATGTTATTAATTACGTAATTCCCTATTTGCATAGTGTTTAACTTTTTGATACAATATATTTGAGAAATCAGGTGCCACACACTCACATTATTTATAGATCTGCTTAAGAAACACACAAGGTAGTTTTGGAAATAAACTTGAATTTGAAGTACGTGTAGATAAAGCTCACTGGATTTATACATGTAACTACTAAGAAGCTGTCCAAACTAGTTAAGTAGGAAGGAGATTTATAGTGCAATATGTATCTATTAAAAAGCAATACTACTCTTACAGTGATCAGTTCTTCCATTTTAATAAAAACTAAAAGTTATTTCTCAGAGTTTTGATAGCCCCGGCAATCCTTGGGGTGTCAACATGTTGCCACATGCTGACACAATGTTGGCAGATGTTTCTTCTGTACAATTAGTTATCTAGACTAAGATAGAGGCTTTCGGAGTCGCTCTCTGCAATATCTTCCTAAAGACGATCTTTTCACTTAAAGAAACAAACATTACATGTTAATTAATGCAATTTTTGTTTTTTGACATATCATTGCAAACATGTAGCATTTAATTGTTGGGTATTTTGTTTCCTACTTGTCAGTTGACACATGTATATATTTAGTCATTTGATAACTTTTTCAATAACAAATACATACTGTATTTTCTGATAAATGTAATATAATTATGTGAGTCTATGCATGTATATAGTTATTCCAATCATCTGATATTTATTCAAACAGATTGAATTGGCCTTTTTCACTGTATTTATGAACAGAATACAGCCAGCCACCCACTCTAAGTATTTATAGTGCATTTGTTTATTGTGGATTTTACATCATTTCTCTTCCTATTTTATATACATGATAGTTGCTTAAATCTGACAATAATTGCATTTGTTTAAATTATCTGTGGATAATGCAGAGAAAATAAATATGTTATAGCTACTACATTAAATCATTGTGTATTCTGCACATGATCCTAAACTCACAATTCTTTCAAATTCAAGTTATTTATGCTAAATGGTATAATTCATGTATGTTTCCATTATTGCTTTCTGATTATTTTTTAAAATATTTTTTTTGTGTGTGTATTTAGATGGCATGAACAATTTAAATCATGTCTTAATTACTTTTAAAAATGCTGCACTGGCTTGGGGACAAGACTGATAACGTGTTAAGCATTTGAAATTTCTGAGCTGTTTTCTCAATTCTGGCAGTCAATACCCAAGTCCAGATTGTAACCTCCTTTCTGCCTCCAAGCCTGCCTTGGCTGTGTGTCCAGTGAGGGATTATGGGTTTAGCAAGGAAGGTAAGTGTGACTACAAGCATTGGCTCCCCATCTGCTCCCCAACAGAGTTTGGGCCAACCTGCATAGCCTGCAGCTAGACCAGGGCACTGTGCTCAATTCAGCCCTTTCCAACCTGGCCCAAGAAGCACATCATATTGAGTCAGATGATTAGGTCTAAGTAGTCCATATGTAACAGAATATTTCTCCTAAATACCAAAATGAAAACAAAATGAATGCCATTTTCTCATTCTCATTTCTAAGTATATCAAGTGAAGTTTACATAAATAAATACTCTCTTAAGGTTTATGCAAATTATACAAAAATAAAACTATGCATTATTTAGTAAGGTCTCCTATTTCAAGATCTAACAGACTTTATTCACAGCGTGTTTTTTCCCAAGTTTATGTTGGCCTTCTTTTTTGATTCTGCTTTTTTATTCATCTTTTAAATTATTCCCTTTTAAATCATTATCTCATGTGACCATAAATTTCATCTTACTAATTTATTATTAATTGTGTGTGCCATATCAAACCTAATCTAAATTTGTTTAAACACCATTTTTGTCAGAGCACTTTAAATTGTAGTTTTGAAAGTACAAAAACACTACCATTTCTTTGCAGAGCTTCCTTAGTTTAAATGACTTGTGTTTCTTTGCAATGCAGTTTCCCTCATAAATGTTATCTCTTTCACAATGCAACACACACACACACACACACACACACACACACACTATACCATCACTCTAAAACAGTATCTAAATCAGGCCCGTCAGACTTGGAATAGGTTAGAGGAAAATTCTTAAATACAACTGCAAGACTCAGCCACATCATCAGAGGGGCGGAAGGGAAAAAAGAGAGTAGCTGGCAGCCTAACTATGTAGGTGACATCTAACCATCCGTAAAATATGAACCTTTAATTTCTGGCACTAAGCGGACTTTGATTGTAGCACTGTAACATCACTTCTTCCTTCAGTTTTCATCCTCTTTTATCATCCTCTGACCCCCCACCCCCCACGCTCTCCTCACTGATGCTGCATATTCATCACAGCACAGGTGCCAGCCAGGGGGGTAATTTTAGGCAACCAGGTACCTGGGAATTTTGCATCCCTGCTGGCCTGGTCTACTTAAGATGCTCGCAAAACATTGCCTTATGGCAATGTCTTAGTAACGTGTTAAAACAGAAAAGATAACCCGCTCAGCCTCCTAGTAATTGTATACAGATTAAAAATGCAGGGTTTACTAGGGGAACCAATATAGAGAAAAGATAAAAACCCTATAGCTCCCAAGGAAGAAGAGTAGACTAGGGTCTGGAACCCCCTAATTGCATGCACTCACTAAGCAGTAGAATAAGTACTGATGTATGCGTAGAAGGTAAATTACCTAAGACGCATAACCTATAGTGAATATGAGGACGTCCCTCACATGGAAAAGTAATGTAATCACAGTGTGGACAATGAACAATGAGATCCAGCTGGGGGTTAGAATAAATCCAGCTGGGGGTCACTGTACAAAATTGAAAAAGACAATTGTCCAATTGAAAACAATCACTGGAGTGAAGAGGGATTTAACAAATACCAATGGCTAA
The DNA here is from genome assembly GCF_040206685.1 of Ascaphus truei. Taxonomy (NCBI): domain Eukaryota; kingdom Metazoa; phylum Chordata; class Amphibia; order Anura; family Ascaphidae; genus Ascaphus; species Ascaphus truei. The sequence continues at coordinate 92,681,467 of NC_134489.1, forward strand.
CTACAACTGTATAATAGCAGGGTATTGTGTGGTAACTAGCACTATACAATGACTAGCATGGTAAAGTAACAAGGAGACATGCAGTCCGTAGTACTGCAAAGTGAAAGCATTTTAATTATTAATCATGATTACATTACTTTTCCATGTCAGGGACGACCTCATATTCCCTATAGGTTATGTGCCTTAGGTAATTTACTTTCTACTCATACACCAGTACTTACAGTTGTTCTCTTTTGTCTATAATGCCTTAGTAACCCCTAAAGCAAGCAAAGAGTTAACCCCCATTACCCTAACTCCAGGGGACCTAACCACCCTCCCTTGGGCACCGACCCATCATCCTTCTGCTCTACCCCCAGCTTACAATAACCTGCCCAGGCCTCTATAGGAATGGTTAATAGGACTATAGGACAATGTATTTAAAAAAATAATTGCCTATGTTAAAAAATAACCCAAATTATATATATAATAAATTCATTATTTAAGTAATAATCCCTGAAGAACAGGGCACTATTGGCCAGTAATGCCCTGTTCTGAGGGGATTATTACTATTATAGGCCAAATGTAGGCTTACTTTAATTTTTTTTAATTTTTCATAAAAAAGATACATTTCTGTAGTTATTGATTTTTATCAGTATGATTGTCTACATTCATATGCTTTTACTGCAAGTTTATTAAAAGGAAATTGTACATACACACAGCCCCCTCTATGCAACCCGTTTCTATATACTGTACACAAATACACTCTGCACCCCCTACACACTGTTCAGCCCCCCTCCTCTACACCCACAAAACACACTGCAGCCCTCCTCCACACTCTACACTCACAAAACACACACCACACAGCAGCCCCCCCTTCTACACCCACAAAACATACTGCAGACACACACACCAACAAAACAGACTGCTGCCCCCTCTACATCCATAAAACACACACCAGCAGCCCCCTCTACACCCACTGCAGCCCCCCTCTGCACCTAAAAAACACACACAAATCAACAAAATAGACACTGGCACCTCTACATCCACAAAACACACACCAGCAGCCCCCTCTCTACACCCACTGCAGCCCCCTGTAAACCCACACACTGCAGACACACACACCAACAAAACACTCTGCGCCCCTCCTCCACCCACAAAACACACACTGAAGACACACACTGCAGCTCCCCCTCTACACCAACAAAACACACACACAGCAGACACACACCAACAAGACTCTGCTGCCCCCTCTACACCCACAAAACACACACCAACAGAAGACACACACACTAATAAAACACTCTGCTGGCCCCCTTTACACCCACAAAACACACACACAGACACACAATCCTTTTCCTTCACTATCCTGTGCGGAGCTCTCTGCAGGCAGGAAGGGGAGGAGTCAGTGCCTTGCTGGTGCCTTCTGTCCACTCACCTCCCTTGTCTAAGAGCAAATTTCACTCTTTGTGAATGAGAACGGAAAGCTGATTGGCTGGGAAAATTGGCAAGCTGCCAAAAATTCCGGGCCATTACTGATTGGTTAAAATTCTGGGCATTATCCAATAATAGGGCAGGGATATCAATAATGGCCGGAATTTACCAGCTTTAGCCTATAATGTATATTAAACTTCCTTCCAGAAAAAGTCTAAAGAGCAATAAAACCTGTGAAGAATGAGAAGGGCCCTGAGGAAGATGGAATTACAAATGGAATATTGAAAGAAGACAGGGAAGTAGAGAAAAATGGAGCAATGCCATAGTTATTTTCATCCACAAGAATGGAAACAAAGAAGAACTCGAGAACTACAGACCAATCAATCTACTGTACTTAGAATCTCTTGCAAGAGTTTTACGAATATACTCACTAATCGTCTGCAACAGAGCCTAGACTTTTCCCTGGCTAAAGAACAAAATCTAAAGCAGGATATCGCAGTGTATACAATACAATGAACCCCATCCAGGTTTTACAAGAAATTATTTCCGAAGTAATGGATAACATCTACCACGCCGTTTTGGATTAATAGATTAAGTTTTCTGAAGCCAGGGTCACATTTGATGTGTGAATGGCTCCCGATAGCATTAACTCAGTTCTCTTTTAAATCACTCCAAGCCCTGTAATATTTCCTCCACTTTATTGGGAAAAGCATACAGATACTTGTGGATGGTATGTAGTGGTGATTATTAGTTAGAAACCGGTAAAAAGAGATGGCCTCACCATGGGGGATGAACAGAGAAGGGTTTTGTACTCACTGTCTCCAGGGTGGAAAAGGAAGTGAAGGGCAGTGTGGGTAAAGGGAATAGTATAGGGGCAGACTATCTCTGAACAAACAGGAGGGGGGCAGACAAGCCCATTCTGGTGAGGATCTCAGAAACTGAAGTAGCAGCTCACTGATTCCATGCCCAGAGGCAAGAAATGCAACATTGTTGCAAGTTACACAGGCACAGTAAGTGTGTGCAAACTCCATGCAGCTGGGAATAAGATCTGACAGGCAGAAGCTGCAAAGGAGAGAGGGGGGTGAGTCAGAAATATAGAGGAAGGTGAGTCAGAAATATAGTTCTTGTTCCATGACATTAAGAAAAAGCATTTGATTCTGTCTACACCTCAGCCATTTCAAATGCATTAAGAAGGCAAAATATTGAAGAAGCGTACATTGATATTATAAGGAACATTTATGGGAATGCTACATCAACTATTAGATTACATGAAGACACAAGCTTGATAAGGATAAGCAATGGAATGCGTCAGGGAGACACCATGTCACCAACGCTTTTCACAGCAACTCTTGAAGAAATCAAAATCAATAGTGAACACTTGGAGTCCTCTATGGTTTGCAATTGATATATACTAATATTTATTTATTTATTTATTTATAAAATATTTTACCAGGAAGTAATACATTGAGAGTTACCTCTCGTTTTCAAGTATGTCCTGGGCACAGAGTAAAACAAATAGTACATGGTTACAAGTACAGTTACATAAATGAACAGGGTATACATTATATTCAAGACATTGCGTGCACAGTTAAAGAAAATATATATTATGAGCGTATGAAACAGTTACAGACCAGGTTAAAATGTGAGACAGCCTTAGATTTGAAAGAACTTAAACTGGTGGTTGATGTGAGAGTCTCTGGTAGGTTGTTACAGTTTTGGGGTGCACGGAAGGAGAAGGAGGAACGTCCGAATACTTTGCTGAGCCTTGGGACCATGAATAGTCTTTTGGAGTCTGATCTCAGGTGATAGGTGCTGCAAGTGGTAGGGGTGAGGAGCTTGTTCAGGTAGCTGAGTAGCTTGCCCATGAAGAATTTAAAGGCAAGACAGGAAATGTGAACTTTGCGCCTACACTATAGTGTTGACCAATCTAGTTCTTTGAGCATTTCGCAGTGATGTGTGTTGTAGTTGCATTGGAGAACAAAACGACAAATTGAATTGTAGAGGGTGTCAAGTTTGCTAAGGTGGGTTTGAGGTGCTGTGCCATATACTATGTCTCCATAGTCAATAATTGGCATTAGCATCTGCTGTGCGATACGCTTTCTGACCAGGAGACTTAGGGAGGATTTGTTCCTGTAAAGTACTCCTAGTTTGGCATAGGTCTTGGTTGTCAGGGTATCAATGTGCATCCCGAATGTTAAGTGGGAGTCAAACCATAAGCCCAGGTATTTAAAACTAGTGACAGGTGTTAGGGTGGTGTTAGCGTTGGTTCTAATCAGGAGCTCAGTCACTGGAAGCTTTACAAATTTAGTCTTGGTCCCAAATACCATTGTTATAGTCTTGTCAGTGTTTAAAAACAGTTTGTTTTGGGAAATCCAGTTTTCGAGTCTCAAAAAGTCAGACTGAAGTATGTGTTGAAGGTCAGAGAGGCTATGACTGTGTGCATATAGGATTGTGTCACCTGCATACATGTGTATTGAGGCTTCCTTACAAGCTGTGGGAAGATCATTAATGAACACTGAGAAGAGTAGGGGCCCCAGAACAGAGCCTTGCGGGACAACACAGGTGATATCCAGGGGGTTGGAGTTAGAGCCTGAGATGGACACATATTGGGATCTTCCTGATAGGTAGGACTGAAACCAGTTTAAAGCATGTTTCCCTATTCCAGAGCTCTGGAGTTTGTTAAGCAGGATAGCATGATCGACTGTGTCAAAAGCCTTTGCAAAATCTAGGAATACTGCACCAGTGAGTTGTCCCCATTCCATTCCACACTGGATTTCATTGCAAACTTTTAGCAGGGTAGTTACGGTGGAGTGTTTGGGGCGAAATCCAGATTGGAGTTGGCTAGGGAAATTTGTCTTGGTGTAGAAATCGCTTAATTGGGAGTGGACACATTTTTCCATTACTTTGGATAGAATTGGGAGAAGTGAGATTGGCCTGTAGTTTGAGACAGTGTTTTTGTCCCCACTTTTGAAGATTGGGACAACTTTGGCAGTTTTCCAGGTCTTAGGGATATGGCCTGCAGACAGGATAGAGTTGACTATGGACGCAATTGGTTTTGCAATGGCTGGGGCACCAAGTCGTAGGAACCTCGATTGTAGTAAGTTGGGTCCACATTGGCTGCTTAGTTTTAGTTTGAGGAGCGCTTGTATAATCTCCTCTTCAGATACTGGGCCAAATTGAAATTTGTGGGCAGTGTTGGGAGGGGGTGGGACTGTAGGGATACTCCCAGGATGAGATTCATGTTTGGGGTTTGTGCTGCGTTTCCCTAATAAGTTAGTGGCACACCCCACAAAGTAATCATTGAATGCATTTGCGTCAGTGGGGTTTGTCAGAGTAATATACCCCTTAGTGATATTACTTGGTTGTTGATGGTTAGGAGGCTGGAATATATTGTTGATAACCTTCCAGAAGTTAGCTGGGTTTGATGTATTCTGGTGGAGATTGTCAGAGTAATATTGTGCTTTTGCATGCCTTGTTTGCCTTGTGCACATGTTCCCCATGCATCTGTAGTGATTGAGATCCTTGGAAGTGCCAGTTACTTTGTAGCTTTTCCACAAGGCATCCCTGAACTGGTAGAGTGCTATAAGGTCAGGTGTAACCCATGGAAGGTGGGCCCCCCGTACCCTTATTTTGCATAGTGGAGCATGGGTATCGCAGAGTTTTAAGAACTCGGATTGGAAATAGTCGAGTGCAGAATCAGGGTCGGGAATTAAATCGATTCTGTGCCATGGGCAGTTGGTAAGGTCATCCAGAAACTGTTGTGGGTTAAAGTTTTTAAATGTTCTAGTGAGGAGAACTTTGGGCTAGAATGGGGCGGTTTAATTTTCCTTACACAGTACACTATTGCATGGTCACTGAAAATATCAGGAAGGATGCCAGAGGATTGGATTCTGCTGGGGCTTGAGGAGAGAATCCAGTCTAGCAAGGAATGGTTATGCGATTTCAGGTTTATCCGTGTGGGTTGGGAAATGAGTTGCGATAGGTTAAGTGACTTGAGTTGTATCTGGATTTTGAAGTTTTTAGGGTCAAGCCAATTGAAGTTGAAATCCCCAAGAACTAGCAGCTCACTCTTCTCATTCAGAGAGGAAATGGAGCCAAGAAATTGGGTGATATCAGTCAAGGATTGTAGAGGGGCTTTAGGGGGGCGGTAGATGCCAGCAAGCAAGATGGGCTTAGAAAAGGGGAGGCAGATTTTGCCAACTAGAATTTCAAAAGAGGGTGGGCTTGGTGGGCAATTTAACAGTGTAAATTGTAATGTGTCTGCAATATAAAATAACACCCTCCTCCTCTCTTTGACCTATCTCTCCTAAAAATGGAGTATCCCTGAATGGCGATATTTGCATCAGGCGTTTTATGGGTTAGCCATGTTTCTGTAAGAACGATGGCTTTGGGTTTATGCATAAGGCACCATGCCCTTGGTTCGTCCAGTTTGGGCAGCAGGCTCCGAATATTTTTATGGGCGACAGATAGCCCTTTTTGGAATTTAAAGGTGGAATTCTCAGGGGCATGGGACAGAGCTGAAATGGGAGGACCTGGGTTAGGTTTAATATCACCTGCTAAAGAGAGTAATAGTATGAGTAGAAATTTGGTTAGTTGTTTGCAAGTTGTAGATTTGTGGTTTTTGCCATTTGAGTGAGCAGTGGTTGGTGTGCTGGTTTTTAGAGTTCTCCACCAACATTCAGTAGATAGTGCAAGGCTTTTGAGTAGTCCAGTGTGCATGGTGATGTTGGGTGTGGGCCAGGATGGAGGAGTTTGTAGTGTATAGAGGGATTAACATCTCCATGAGGCCAGGAGAAAGAAAAAAGTTAAAATACATAGCAGGTTCATGATGGCAGAGGTGGCAGTGCTGCAAGGAGCTGTTGTGAGCAGAGTGAGTGTGAGCAGACTAACAGCATGTGTGTGCCTGTTCCTTGTCAAATGTTTAGCTGTATTGCAATGCTAGAGTCAGTTCAGGGTTTCAGTGTATTGTGCAGTCAGTTTTGGGAGAGACTGCAGTAAATAAGTTGTAAAGGAGTGGGGGGTTGAAATAGGCAGGTTAGCAAGCATGGGATCATAGTGTGAACTGAATAGCTTACCGTTTGTTGTCTTGAGTAAAAGAGTGTGCAGTAGATCCAGTCCCCAGTCACCTCTAGTCAAACTATAGTCTAACTGTATTTATATAATATATACTTATATACTAAGTCAGCAACAAATCAGAGAACTCGCTTCATCAAGTAAGACGGTAACCCTCTATGTGAATCTCAGCAAGGCCAAAGTAATGTTCAGCAAATGTGTAAACGCTGCAAAAGGTAGAAATAAATGGAATATAAATGGAAGCCAAAGACTGTCTTCCTTGGCCGGCAAGTATCAATGGTTGGGAACATTTCACATGAAATCAATAGGAGAAAGAAGACGAGAGGGAGTGAATTTGGAAGAATCCAGACACTCATAAGGGGACCATCCACTGTGCCTCAAAAGCAAAGTGTTCGACCAGTGTATCCTGCTTGTACTCACTTAGATGTGAAACTTGTTCACTAAATGTGAAGATAATTCAGCTATCTCTCTAATGCAATTCAGTTTCACCATCAACCTTTGTTTTAACACCCAGCTATAGAATACGTTGACTTTTCATATAAACATTTCCAAAGACTTTTGGGTCAATGTTAAATGGAAGCATACATATAAAATGTTGATCGGGGTATTGAACTAAGGCTATGCTGGGTCAAAAAAATCTGAACATTTTCTTTACATGCATAGATAGCCATTCTAATATCAAATATTTTTAGAAGTGAGGAACTTAAACATGTTACTTTTAGACAGGCTCCTAAATTAAAGTTAAAAAAACTTTATCCCTTCACGTCCAGTATTATTTGCTTTGCAAATAACATTAAAATCTTCAGTGTCTGCTGACTCTAAAGTTATGTTGTTTTGTCTAAAATGTAACTTTATTGCCTGGCTAAGCTAAAAGAAATGCTTGGAAAAGTTTTATGAAGATTATTTTTATGACAAAGAGATCCTTAACACATGTTGGCGATTTATTTACTTTTTTTTCATCTGCACATTACTGTAATTTCTAATATGTTCCCCCCCCCCATCATTTTTTCGTGCAAATAATCTGCATTATTTAAGCGATTCATGCCACAAAAGCGGGCTATTGTTTACAAACATTTAGCATTTCATTGCTATCAATTTTATTTTGGGATGGGGCAAAAACAGAAGTGCTGGGGTCATGCCTTATGTTTGCCAAAATACCTTATTGTGTTGTGACTGCTGTCTAATTGGCTAGATTTGACATTGATGGAATGGGGCTTGGTCAATGTCAGAATGATGCTCTAAAGGGGCTGAAACTTCTCTACTGTAATTGTCTCTATGTAAACATTGAAGTATGTAGGCAGCACAAAAGCTGTTCCCGTCTAGTCTTTTTTTTTTATGTTAATCTGCTCCCTGTCCAAAAGATGATTGTATGAAGAGTCAACAATCTGTAGTCTTTTATTACAGTATATAACAGTGTATTAAATTACATTATCAGCCAGTAATGGAAATGTATTTCCAGATATGAATTATTTACAGCCCATTTAAGTAATCTATATTCAGGTGTGGCAGTGAAAAGCACAGCATAAATCTTTAATGCTGACTGCTTTAAAGAGGTGAAGTGGGGATTAAAGGCATTTTAAAGGGAAAAAAAGCTATAAAATGGACATAGCCTGTTCAGTTCATCACTGATGCAGCTACTGTGCTAATTCGTTGATAAATGGCATATGTCAGGGTTATGCTTTCAAATCTTTGCATCTGTTGCTATGGTTAGATCTAGTACCAAAGCGATAAAAGAAAAGGATGTTGTTTAATGAACCTTTGTTACAGGACACCGTCTATGCTCACACAGTAGCTAGAAATGTATATGTGACATTTTCTCAGCCTACTGTATATTGTAGACAGTTTTATTCTAACCAATCCCAATTATTTTGCTATATATATATATTTGCTATATATGTCCCACACTTCAAACGGAAACATCACATATGTGGGACTTTGCCTTCAGAGACGTAACAACCCATTCACTGCTGAAGAGGCCTGTAACCCTGCTGAAATCAATGCGTTGCGTCATCCTCAATCTCTGGAAGAGTTACAGTAAATGTAAAAGAAGATACTACTGATAAGAAGCTCAGCATTTCTGCCTCAGACATATAATCTAACAGACATATACTATAACCATTGTATAATTATATAGGTGTACTTTAAATATAATATAGTAAATAACTAATATATTTTTTATACACTACATAAAACTATCTCAAAATAATACTGTGCATTCATTCACAGCACATCCCATATTCCTTTTATTTCACAGGTCAGTTCCAATAAATTCATCCCACAATGTTCACTGCTTAAGAACTGCATTTTGCATACATTAGAACATGGAATTAGCAGAGCATTGGTTGCAACATTCCATGCTAACTTCTCTCTAAGCAACCCTTAAAGGTCATGTTTTGACGACTGAAAGGCATGTCGGCACCTTCGTTCCCCTGAGAAGCATTCCCCAGGTACATGCAAAAGGTTATTAAATTACCTTCCAAGCAACACTATCTCTTCGGATAAAAATAATTACAGGCTTTTAGTGGCATCAGAATGCTTTCTTTTTTTTTTTAAATAAGATGAAGATGCTTTACCTAATGACCATTTTTGTGCGTGAGTCATGGAGCCTGTCAACAGTGACAGGACAAATGAGTGTAATGGCATAGCTTAAAGGGGAAAGGTTCATTTTAAATAGTGACAAATAATATTTAAATTGCATTGTTGGAGTCGCAGCACGCTTGTAAAATGTAGTTTGCATCCCTTGTTATCCTTTAATTTTTTTGCTGTCAAATATTGTTCACTGTTACGTGCAACATCAGGTGCTGATGCTGATATAATTCTTGCAACAACAACGAAACGCATTGATTAATTTCTCAGGTGGGAATGATATATCTTGCATGATAAAATGCTGTCTGTCAAAGTAGTTATAGTATTCACTGTAGCTGTAAAGAATATTTGAAAGTCAAAAGAGGGAAGAATAAACTTTAGGGAGTAATTACAGCCCTTTTCTGTTTACAGCAGGGCAACTTTTAATGTAACACAATAGAGATTAGAAAAACTACAACGGACATCATCGCAGCTTCATGAATACAAGTCTTTATCACATTACCCAGGGGGTGTAAATTATTCGAAAAAGATTGATATGATTTATTGTTATGTATTCTTTATACCACTAACGTTTTGAGAAAATAATGTTGAACATAGTGCAAAAAGACGAACTAAATCAGACGATTAATCTATGTAGCTGCAGCTAAAATAGTATAATCTTATGCCGTGGAATTATAAATGCTAACATTTGATAATACCAATTAAGGACAAAAAAACATCAGTCTTTTGTAATAACTTTTGGCAAATAACCTTAACAATATCAACTACAATTAAATAAATGACATAGTCACTTCTGTTGTCTTGTTGTTGCCTTTCACCTCAGAAATGAGATGTCACGTTAGGTACCTTTTTGAACTGCATAAAGTTATAGCCAATTTACTGATAAATTATACCAGCTGAAAACACCACATTAAATATTTACCTAGTTGGATGTTAAAAAACGCTTACAATGAAAAATGGTCCCATTCTGACTTTTCAAAATGGCCTACACTTTCAAATTTTGAAATAGAAGGGATTGCAGATGTACAAGAATAAATATAAAACAAATGAGTTGACTTGAAGTGTTGCCGGCTTTCATAAACATGCTACTGCAATAACATGTGACATTAATATTTAATTACAAAAGCACTGCTGCAAAATCTTTGAAATTAATGTTTTGCAAAATTAACATTCAGTGCACAGAAGCAAAGTCGTTCCAGGCGCGACTGTGATTAACAATGCCATTCACTTTACATATTATATTAATATATTATTCAAGCTACAAATTAACACCTCCTAATTTAAATAAGGTGCTACATATCACGATGAGCTAAAATGCTTTTCTTTAAATGGCCTGTCTGATTTTAAGCAATCTGTGTTTATCATTTAATATTTTGGTATCGAATAGTCTTCTCAGCAAAAAGTCTTTATGCTTCAATTTCCTTTTAAAATAGATCTCATTAAATTAGTTTCTACAGTTTCATTCTCACATTACAAAGTAGAGGCAACGGTGCTGTTTATTCTGGAACAAAAAAAACAACCTCTTATGCTTTGTTGCTGAATATATGAACTCTACTGCAGTATACATTTATTTCCTTTTTAATCTATTCCCACATTTGCTCTGCTTTATTGATTCTTTTTTTTTTGTAAATACATTTTATGGGAATGTACCAAATACTGTCTAACAGGGGGGTGGGCAACTCCAGTCCAAGTCTTTATCATGTATCATGTATCTCAGTGGTGCTCAACTCCAGTCCTCAAGGGTCTCCAATAGGTCAGGTTTTCAGGATATCCCAGCTTCAGCACAGGTGGCTCAGGCAATGACTGAGCCACTGATTGAGCCCCCTGTGCTGAAACAGAGATATTCTGAAAACCTGACCTGTTGGAGACCCTTGTGGACTTGAGTTGCCCACCTCTGGTCTATATAATAAATCCATCTATCGAATTGTACTGTATGATATGGGGTTTTTAAAAACATTATCAATGGAACCAGCTGTTAAAATCTAAAACTGAAAAGCAAAATCTGACTGCTGTAAAATGGACAAGTGAAAGCAAAAAAGAGATTTTCTTTCACATATGGGAAATGTGTTCATTTAAAGGGAAAGTTAAACTAGTCTATTTTTATAGGCTTAAAATGCATTATTCGTAAACTACAGAGTATTCGACTAGAATTGGTGCCACCACAAAAACGAATGTACGTTTGAATGGACAGACACACTTATCTGTCGTCTAAATTTAGGATCGGTTGTACTTGATAGACCTATCTCTTTTTTCAACCTTTATTTATTTATAAAATGTTTTACCAGGAATTAATACATTGAGTTACCTCTCATTTTCAAGAATGTCCTGGGCATAGAGTAATGCTGACGATACATGGTTATATTAAAGGAACAAAGGTTATACGTTATATTTACAGACATGTGATGTTCAGTTTGAGACAATAAGTGTTATGGGCATATTTAACAGTTACAGACAAGATTACAATGTGAGACAACCGAAGTCTTGAAAGAAAGAAGCACGGTGGTGGAGGGGTGATGATTTGGGCTTGTTTTGCAGCCACAGGACCTGGGAACCATGCAGTCATTGAGTCGACCATGGACTCCTGTGAATACCAAAATTTATTCTAGAGTCAAATGTGAGGCCATCTGTCCGACCGCTAAAGCTTGGCCGAAATTGGGTCATGCAACAGGACAATGATCCCAAGCACACCAGCAAATCTATAACAGAATGGCTGAAAAAGAAAAGAATCAAGGTGTTGCAATGGCCCAGTCAAAGTCCAGACCTCAACCCGATTGAAATGCTGTTGCAGGACCTTAAGAGAGCTGTGCATAAACAAATGCCCGCAAACCTCAATGAACTGAAGCAACGTTGTAAAGAAGAGTGGGCCAAAATTCCTCCACAATGATGTGAGAGACTGATAAAGTCATACAGAAAATTATTACTTTAAGTTATTGATGCTAAAGGTGGTTCCACAAGCTATTGAATCATAAGGTGTACTTAATTTTTCACACATGGCTTCTCCATTTTGGCTTTATTTTTGTTAAATAAATCATGACGGTGTAATATGTCATGTGTTTTTGTTTATCTGAGGTTGTATTTACCTCATTTTTAGACCTGCTAAGGAACAGATGCTTGATATTATGTCCTGATATGTAAAACCATAGAATTCAAAGAGGGTGTACTTTCTTTTTCACACAACATATATATATATATATATATATATATATATATATATATATATATATATATATATATATATATATATATATATAAAATGTATATATGTAAAATCAACCCCACACTGATGAGACCCATCAAGGTCGAAACAGCTGTCTGTGGGTGGTTTTCTGGGTATGCACCTTAACCCTGGCTGTGCTCAAAGCTGTGACCATGCAGCAAGCTTAAGCCTATAGGGAACCATGTTAAAAATGGTTATTGAGGCAAAAAGTGACACTGTGTGCTCATTTGCATGTCATTTCCCAGAATCCCTTGCTGCAGTGGAAGTGCTGTATGCTGGGTGATAATGGGGAAAGGCGGGGTTGCAGACCTGCCTAAGACATGCAGATGAGCATACAGTTATATTTGCATATATATATATATAGTAAACATGATATTTCTGCACCTCTCTCTGAGACGTGTTAAAGTAACTGCTGTTTTAAACCAGATCACTTATTCCACTTAAACATTGGCTCCTTCTATTATAATACATCAGCGTACTGGTAAGCATCCTAGCACACCTTCATAATACATCAGGATGGCTATATATCAAGCCCATAAACAGCATATCTGCTATAGAATTGATGAGACAATTGGGATCAATATATCAAATTAATTCTGCCTTACCTGACACAGCTTGAGATTTGTGATGTAAACATAAGGAGCAATAGGAGTAGAGAAAGTATGCATGTTATAGTGAGATGAATCAAATATTTGTATTTCTGGCTGGAATTTTTGGCCTTTTTATTTGTCATTTTGCAGTTAAAATTAAACAAATGTTGCTTTTTGAACATTATTCAATGCGTCAAATGACTTTTCATTAATTTGATACGCTAGCATTTGGGGATCTGGAGAAGGGAAACGGGAGAGAGGGGTCACATGATACAATACATTTCAGGTAATCTTTCTCCCCTTTCACTGTATCAAAAATTATGGTCCTATATATAAGCTGTTTCAGTAAAATGTATATTGTCGTGATGTACTTAACTGGAACTTGATGACCACAGTGTATTCAAATGGGTCATGTAAAGTATCAAGCAAAAAAAACAAAAAGAATAAGTAAATAGAATTTCTGTTGACAAAAAACATTAATTGTGAGGTGCATGTGTATAAAATTGACAATTTTCATAAGTTGTTGTGCTATGGAGAATCAATGTATTAAAGTGAAGAGTTTAACTAAAACTTTTCCTCTACGTACAAAATAGTGAAAGGTTAAAATAATCATGGCAGAATACGCTATAGCAGGGGTGCACAAACTTTTGGTGCTGTGCCCCCCTGCCTGCTCTCCCCAGTGCTCTCTCCCCCTTCTTTACCTTTGTATCGGCGTCAAATGACACAGCGGCATCATGTCACGTGACCCCGCTTTGCCATGGTGATAGGCGTCAAATGACGTAGCGGGGTCATGTGACATCACATTCTGATTCCCTTCTGACTTCAATAATCTTTTCCATTTCGTCCTGTAACAGGGACTTATCACTGTTTGAGAGAAACTGTCTCTAAATCCAGCAGTGTGCTGGTTAATTTCACACTGGTAGGACTCAGAAAAAGCCTGATGTGAGAAACAGGAGAGAGATTCCTTAGCTCACATTTGGGCTGACATAAGGAGAAAGAGGACTGGAGAGATTTCCTTAGCCCACAACTGGGCTGACCTGCAGAAAATATGATGTCTTGATGCACACAAAAGGACTGTATATATGTTTAGGGTGATAACCAGCTTAGCTACCCACCCAGTTAGAAAGGGCTGGAGTAAAGGTTTAGTTATTCTCAAAAGTGGAATAGGCCTTTATTTTGTTTGGTTTTGTATGTTTTTACTTGTTAAAGGAACAGGCACAATAAAGCCAAGATATAATTTCACCCTGTTCGGTCTCCATTAAATGTACCTCTGCACACATCTCTTACACTTCCCCTAACTGTTTATTTAGCCACATTGATGTAGACTTGTTTCTTTTATATTTATTACCCAAGGGTAAACACTGATAGATAAGTGTACTTATCAATGTTTTAAAGACTGCCCATTTTTCTTCCATATTTTTTCCTGCAAGAACTACATCTAAATGTATTCCTTATAGACTCTTCCTAAATTGACTAAAATCTGCCTTTCTAAAATTAAGAGTCCTTGTTGATCCCATATAATATGTTTTTGATCATTTATTTCAAATGAGACCATGTTATGGTCACTGTTTCCCAAATGTTCCCTGACTTCAATATTTGTTATTACTTCTACATTGTTTGATAATACCAAGTCCAGTAACCTTTCCCTGATATTTTTGCAATATTTTAAGTCATGTAGTTGTCTTTTAGGACATCCAAAAACCTGTTTCATTTAGTTGCACTGCTAATCTTATTACTCCAGTCGATGTCCAATCACCTATTATGCAAACATTACACCGTTTTGTTTCCTTCTCCATTTGCACAAGTATTTTGGCTTTCTCTATGTCACAGATATTTGGTGGTCTATGGCATATTTTCCCTTTATAATAAGTTTTTCAAATCTGGTTTAACATATAAACATACTCCACCACCTCTTCCAATTCCTTGATCCCTCCGAAAATAACCTTCTAGATGAACGGCTCAATACTGAGTTTCATTCTACCATGTGTCAGTAATGTCTATGACATCATAATGCTCCATTTTGATTATTATTTCAAGCTCCCATATTTTATCTGCCTGGCTTCTTGCATTAACAAGCATGTACTTAGAGATTTTAGCAGTATGTGCTATTATGCCCCCCCCTCTCCCACATCCAGTTTCTAAGATTCTTACTCACCAATGGGGGCCGCAATATCATCAGGGCGTGTTATTGCAACTTCTTATTGGATGACCGCTTAAATGTTCAAGTAATAACATCACTAACTAAAGAAGTAAGTATCCCGGAAACTGATGGAGTCCCTGGAGCTAAAAATAGTGCAGTTTAGCTTTGGAGGACCCCCCAGTTGAAAATATGTTAAAAATATATATATAATATTGCAATTCAGTGGGATTGCTGTTTTAAATAATATACAGAATCCAGTAAAATAAAATATTTTACTCCTTCTACTCCGTGTTACTACTATAGCATTCAAATGTATCTATTCTTTTAAAAAGGATGGAATAACTGTATTGCATGTCAATGAATCATGGAATTAAAAAACCCTTGGAGGACAAGAATACTCAGCATGCTTGAGGAAAGATCCTTTCAAAAAGCCCTGAAGAAAATTACGAAAGATATCAATATATTCACACCATTTTAACTATCTGACACGGTTTTCCCCAAAAGACTGTAATAGCTCTATCAAAAAAAATTATATATTAGGCAAGTATGATTCAGATAATATTGGGTTCAAATGGAACAGAATCAAGAGGCCCCATGTTGCAGATCTTGGTTTTACGAATCCAAACAAAATCATCTCACTCCGGGTTCTAGGTCGTGTATCAGTCGATGTTACATTTTGTGCTCACCCTCTCACTGTTTCCATCTGCTGTATTTTCCCAGCCTTTCATTTCTCATTTTTTCACTGAACTCACTTTACCTATTACTGCACCATTATCCAATACTCTATCCAGACAGCATGAGATTGACTTCTCAGCCTTCGTAATGGTGGATTCAAATGCCCTCTGGATTTGCCAAAGTACAGTATAAGAAGAAGTGCAAAGGGAGGATTCATTAATTGTAGTACTAAATGTTTCAACACTAAACATTGTACAGTGTACTTTCAGTACTAATACTACTTCCTGTACACAATTACTCAGTCATTTAGCCTGTGTTCTCATCAGTAGTAAAAATCCTTTAATTATGTCCAAACTACAGTATATAATCTAGCCGTAATGGCAAAATCAAACATATGTCATCATGGCAATAGATAGATAGAAATACAATGTTTATAGAAAAAATGAACTTCTGAATACACTTCAGACAGGGACAATGTTGGCACAGATTTCCATGTTCTGTATTGCTGAAAAATTCCAAAACAATTTTCCTATGGGTAACTAAATATCTGCTGGTTTCTCTAAAAAAATAATCTGACAGAATATGCCTAATTTATTGACTCACATATATGAATATTGTCTTTTTGTATTTTGCATTAATAATCAACATGTTCTCTGTTGTGTATATTGTGGAACTCTATCAAATGCTTGATGTTTTTAAATTTTCATGGATTCTTCTCTCTGACTTCTTTTGCTATTACCTATTGATAATTCCAGCAAATCCTACTGCACACCCTTTCCCTCTGTAGAATAAGGCTGCGGCCACGCTAACGCTGAGCGTGGTGACCATGCGGTGCTTGCCGAGGTTAGTTTCGGCAAGTGAAATTGTCCCGTCCCGGGTTACAAGGTGCACGCGTGCTCGTGCGCGGGCACGGATGCTCACCCATGCTTGGCGGTGTGTAAAAAAAAAAAGAGACTTTCAACCACGCTCAACTTACCCGCAATGCCCCCGCGCACGCTTGCGAAATAACGTGGACACCAGGTGCTCATGCTTGAGAGCTGGTGATGTCACCGCTCTCAAGCATGAGCGCGGTCAGCGCTAGTGTGGCCGCAGCCTAACTGACAGACGCAAAGAAGGCTCCACAGCAGCAGAACTACTGTGGGAAAGGTTGTGTCATACCCTTACTCTACGTCCCAGGAAGAACAAACCAAAGTTATAAATAGGAGTAGTAGTAATTTTTTTTTTTTTTTTAAACTTATAATGCCTCTCTTGCAAAAGAGGGGACACCGTGGCGTAGTTTTCAAGCTTAAAATGCTTTGGACAAAGAATTGAACTAAATGGCCCTCACTTATGAAAAGAAAAACATAGGTATTTAACTATATAATTTGTCATATTGGATGTAGCACGGGTGCTTTTGTCTTTTGTCATATTACATGACGTCATAATATCAGTAGCACTCCTTTTTGACACAAATACTGTATATATGGTGCAGTGGATTTGGGTTCTGAGCTTACACTGGCTGTGTGTGTTTCTCTATTAATGGTTTGCTTACCCACATTTTGCTTTGTGGAGGATAGCAGAAATGACTACAGGTGGTCCTCACTTACTGATGTCCCGGTTTCCGATGGATGCCTTATCCAACGCTGCATAATGCAGTGGGACCCGTAATCCGATGGTCC